>NC_142017.1:18969689-19117189 GCF_049901735.1 Notechis scutatus
TGGAAGATCCCTCGCATCTTGAAGCCCAACATCCCAGTGACGGAATTGCAGCTCAACACGTTTGCCTACATGGTGTACCAAGTCCGCTTTGCCACCGTCAACTACAGCGGCACGTTGGAGAAGCTGGTCCTTCGCACCACCTCGTCGGACGAACTTAACGCCGCGCTCGTCGAGTTGGCCCAAAAATGCTCCCGCTTGAAGGAGGTGCACTGTTTCTGTGTGGTCAGCCACGCGGTGGTGGAGGCTTTCCTCTCAGGCTGCCCCAGGTTGGAAAGTTACACCCTGAAGACCTCCAAAGAACGCAGCCCTTGGCAACCAACCACCATCTTGTGATTGTGCTTAAGGGTGGTTTTTTTTGTTTTTTGTTTAAACTTTTGCCTCATAGGAAGAGGGAACATCAGTAACTCAGCTCCTTCTAATAAGTTTGCCCATGGTGTTTGTTGATGACACGGTCCAAGGTTATAATGCCAGCTTGTTTCTCCCAAAATGAAATCAGTGAACGGAAGTCAATGGACGTGGTGATCCTTGAGAGCAATAAGCTCTAGTATGAATGTGTGTGTGTGTTTTGTGGCTTACGGTAATATGGAAATCCAACCCATTTGGATCAGGAAGCCTTGGCAAAGCAAACCATGTGTCAACTCATAAAATATATCTATGGTCTTTTTAGAGTTGCCAACAGAAAGGGAAGGGGGAGCAGTGCAGCAGCTTGCAAACAGAAACTGCATTCCATAAATGTTTTCAAAGATAGTAACTAAGTGACCGAAGTTTCTGCCCTGCAAAATTCTAACAAGAGAGCCTGATTGATGACTCTGGGCTATGGATGTGTCCCATTGGAGGATATGAATAATGATACACCCAGGGGTGGGGGGAAAACCAGGGTCAAGGGCGACAGTGAATGATGTTTCTCAGAGTTGGCTTCGGTAGTTAAAAAAAACCTCCCCTTTTCATGATTCTCTTCCTGGGGTAGAGTTGAGGCTGATGGAGCTGAGCGTTTACTGGCCAGATGCCCTTCCTGACACCACATGGCATTCGCAGCAATCATTTTTTTATTTGTGCCCAACAGAGAGAGAAACATAAATGGGGGTAACTACCAGAGCCCTGACACCATGGTTTAGTGCAACGCATGAACTCCGACTTATTGTCCGGTAGGAATGCAATCCTGGTTAGATGTCCACAGGATTGGGCAAGTCCTTCATGACCAACAAGAATCCTGTGATTGTGCTTGAGGGCTTTATCTTCACGTCACCAGAAGATGGACATCGGCAACTCGGTTGAGTTTCTTCCTCTCTCATGGTTTATCCCTTGGTCCAAGGTGTGACCACAACTTTTTCTCCAAAATGAAACCAATGATCAGAAGTCAAGAATGGACGTGTTGCTTCTTGGGAGCTCTGAGTTCTTGTGTGTGTGTGTGTGTGTGTGTATCCATGTGTGTGTGTGTGTCCATGTGTGTGTGTCTGTTTTACAGGCTAGGGCATTATGGAAACTCAGCTCATACAGATCAGGAAACCTTGGAAATACAAACCATAGTTTAGTGCAGGGGTATCCAACCTTGGCAACTTTAAGCCTGGAGGACTTCAACTCCCAGAATGCCCCAGCCAGCAAAGCTGGCTGGGGCATTCTGGGAGTTGAAGTCCTCCAGGCTTAAAGTTGCCAAGGTTGGACACCCCTGGTTTAGTGCAATAGACGAACTCAGACTTTTGTCTGGGAAGAACGCGATCATGGACAGAAGGCCATTTTAGAAGAACATGGTGTGTACAGCAGCAGGCACCAACCTTTGTGGCTTGGTGGCTTGGTGGGGTGCGGGGGTAGAGAGAGAGAGAGGAACTGGGTTGTGCTACTGTGCACGCCTTGTGCAAGTGGTGGGCCGATGCGCACATGCAAATGCCTGCCGCTGGCGCAATTTGAGCTGCATGCAAGCGTGCTCCAGCCAGTCACTCACGAGATCCAATTCTGAACAGGCCATGGCCTGGTAGTGGGCTGCAGCCTGATGGGTTGGGGACCTCTGGTGTACAGGATAGAATGCAAGGGAGGACAATGAGCGTCATGCCTGTCATGACCTTATGGTGGCGGTGATGCCATTTATGTCATTTGCGTGACTTGTGCAATGATGTCACGACACCTGTGGTGTCACCACGGCTTCTCCTGGATACCCATTGCTCCCATTCATCTTTTTTCCTCTTGCGGGAACAGGGATGCCTGTTCTGACCAAGGCTTCCCAAGACACCAACAAACGCTCATAAAATCCAAAACTCTTTTATTTTAGTTAAATGGCTGTGAATTATCATCATTTGCAGCCCGGAATGAGTCTTAATCGGTTATAATTAGTCCGAGGGACGTCCAAAGTTCAAAGTTCTTTGTAAGACGTCTAATAAGAATGCACCTTATCTTACTTTCCTGCCAACGACTAACGTGTGCTGCCAACGACTAACGTCCCAATTAGTCTTTCCAAAACCAAACAGAGAACAAATTCATCATGAAGCTTTCAGAGTTCAAACCGATCAGAGGAATGACGTTGCTTCCTGCAAAGGTTTTCTTACCTTTGCACTTCCTTTATACCTGAGGGGAGGGGCAATCACCTCCAAGCCTTACTCCCGAGTCGCCCCTTTTGTCTTAGCTGCTCTTGCCTTCTGGCAGTTCTGCGCATGTGCACACTGGGAACAGGCTCCCCTTGTTCCTCTTCCTTGCTGCTGCCAGATTCTGGAGGCTCCGGAGTCAGCACCCCACTCCCAGATGGTCCTGGCCCCATCTTTGCATCGGATGCAGGACCCTCGTCCGAGTCCTCCCCAGACTCCTGGACTGGTCCCCGTTCTTCCCCACTGTCCGATTCCGCTGCCGTCTGCACAGGCTGCCAGCGAACCACAACAATGCCAAACCGAAGAAACTTATCAGGATTGGGCGCTAGCAAATTTGGACTATTGTCGTGTGCAAATTCTTCTCTTTTCTGATTAAGCCAGAAGTGACACTTTTTGATTGTGCAAACTGCTGAGTGTATATTTAAAAATCTGATGCATTTTCTTTAAACATAGGTATGTTCCAAGTCAACCTTACTGCTGATCAAGTTGTTGGCGTAGATAGTACACAAGTACAGTGCTTTTTAAACTAAATTCACTTCTGGCGTAAACATAAACCAGGATAGAAAAAAGTTCACAAATGCAGTTCAAGCCAAATTAAAACCCATTATTACTGAACAGTGTGAGCACACAATTTTAGGTTTATTGTTATATACACTGCTCAAAAAAAAAATAAAGGGAACACTTAAACAACACAATGTAACTCCAAGTCAATCACACTTCTGTGAAATCAAACTGTCCACTTCACATGTAAATGTTGTGTAAATGGAATAGACAACAGGTGGAAAGCATAGGCAGTTAGCAAGACATCCCCAATAAAGGAGTGGTTCTGCAGGTGGTGACCACAGACCACTTCTCAGGTCCTATGCTTTCTGGTTGATGGTTTGGTCACTTTTGAATGCTGGCGGTGCTTTCCCTCTAGTGGTAGCATGAGACGGAGTCTACAACCCACACAAGTGTAGTGCAGCTCATCCAGGATGGCACATCAATGCGAGCTGTGGCAAGAAGGTTTGCTGTGTCTGTCAGTGTAGTGTCCAGAGCATGGAGGTGCTACCAGGAGACAGGCCAGTACATCAGGAGACATGGAGGAGGCCGTAGGAGGGCAACAACCCAGCATCAGGACCGCTACCTCCACCTTTGTGCAAGGAGGGACAGGAAGAGCACTGCCAGAGCCCTGCAAAATGACCTCCAGCGGGCCACAAATGTGCATGTGGCTGCTCAAAAGGTCAGAAACAGACTCCATGAGGGTGGTATGAGGGCCCAACGTCCACAGGTGGGGGTTGTGCTTACAGCCCAACACCGTGCAGGACGTTTGGCATTTGCCAGAGAACACCAAGATTGGAAAATTCACCACTGGCGCCCTGTGCTCTTCACAGATGAAAGCAGGTTCCCACTGAGCACATGTGACAGACGTGACAGGCTCTGGAGACGCCGTGGAGAACGTTCTGCTGCCTGCAACATCCTCCAGCATGACCGGTTTGGCAGTGGATCAGTAATGGTGTGGGGTGGCATTTCTTTAGGGGGCCGCACAGCCCTCCATGTGCTTGCCAGAGGTAGCCTGACTGCCATTAGGTACTGAGATGAGATGCTCAGACCCCTTGTGAGACCATATGCTGGTGCGGTTGGCCCTGGGTTCCTCCTAATGCAAGACAATGCTAGACCTCATGTGGCTGGAGTGTGTCAGCAATTCCTGCAAGACGAAGGCATTGATGCTATGGACTAGCCCGCCCGTTCCCCAGGCCTGAATCCAATTGAGCACATCTGGGACATCATCTCTCCCTCCATCCACCAATGCCACGTTGCACCACAGACTGTCCAGGAGTTGGGGGATGCTTTAGTCCAGGTGTGGGAGGAGATCCCTCAGGAGACCATCTGCCACCTCATCAGGAGCATGCCCAGGTGTTGTAGGGAGGTCATACAGGCACGTGGAGGCCACACACACTACTGAGCCTCATTTTGACTTGTTTTAAGGACATTACATCAAAGTTGGATCAGCCTGTAGTGTTTTTTTCCACTTTAATTTTGAGTGTAACTCCAAATCCAGACCTCCATGGGTTGCTAATTTGATTTCCATTGATAATTTTTGTGTGATTTTGTTGTCAGCACATTCAACTATGTCATGAACAAAGTATTTCATAAGAATACTTCATTCATTCAGATCTAGCATATCTTATTTTTGTGTTCCCTTTATTTTTTGAGCAGTGTATTTATGTTCACATCTTCCAAAGCATGCATACATCATATCTTTCTGTTCCTTGACACCGGACCTAGATTAATAAGAATAGTTTGAGTTACTGAATTGTTTATTTTCTTTGCTCTTGTCGAATTCTAGTACAATGCATATTATATTTTATTATCCTAGTTCACAATTTAAAAAAAAACCAGCATTTTGTCATTTTACTAACCAGACTCAGCTGCTCTGGCACTGCACTATTTTTAATACATTACAATGTGGTTTATTTGCACTGAACATGCAGCCATTTGTGACTTACTCAATAAACATGATTTTTTTAAAAATGCCACAGGTTACAACCCATAATGACTTGATTCATACAGAATCCTCAACCTATGATCACAATTGAGCCCCAAATTTCTGTTGCTAAGCAAAACAGCTAGGTGAGTTTTGCTCCATTTTACGACCTTTCTTGCCACAGTTGTTAAGTGAATCACTGCACTTGTTAAATTATTCACATGGTCATTAAGTGAATCTGGCTCCCCCCCCCCCCCCCATTGAGTTTGCTTGTCAGATGGTCACAAAAGGGGATTGCATGGCCCCAGGACTCTGCAATTGTCATAAATATGAGTCAGTTGCCAAGCATCTGAATTTTGACCCTGAGAATGCCGCAAAAATGTCATCAGTCTTTTTTCTGGTTGCCATTGTAACTTTGAATGATCACTAAATGCATTGTTGTAACTCAAGGACTACCTGTAATAAATCATAGAGACCAATTTCTGGATTTTTTTTTCAGCACATGAATAATAATTCTGTGCCAGCTCACTTGATGGGGAAGAGTGTTTTAACTTTTCCTTCCTGTGTCTTATTTGTATATTGTTTTTAAAGCATTAGCATTAATTTAATTGATGGAATTTGAAGCCAAGGGGTTCAGCCATAACAACCATCGGCTTGGCTGTAGAGAAATAATGAGAAAAGTCATGGGCAACAAGACTAATCAGGATGTATTACTAAATGGAGCATCCAGAGTCCATGGAAGTCTACCTTTGAGAATCATTTACAGAGAAACAAGGAAGAGAAAAAGCTACTGTCCTGTTTGTCCTCACACAATTGTCACTTTGGTGGGACACAATTGTGCTGCCTGAAGCATTTTTATCCTGCCCTATTATTAATTCAAACCCAAAGAAATCACAGAAAGATGATGATGTTACCAAAACTAAAAAAACAAACCCAAGCAATATATTTACAACAAAATAATCCATGCAGTCTTTTATTGCAGTGTTCAGGGTGAAAAAGTTTGCAGGAAAAAAAAAAACTCTCCAGGACAATAACATTTGCTGAATGCAGGGCAAACTTGGCAAGATTTTAAAGGTGGTCGGTGAGATTTTTTTTTTTTAAAACAAATTTTATTAATTTTAAAGACAAACAAATCATCATTGACCATTACATACTTAAACCTTTTTCCATTATAAATTTTACAAGTCAAATAAAACCTTATTTTATACAATATAATTCTATTTTTAACCCATTTCATATGAGCATACAAATGCCTCTTATCCAATTTCTCTTTATTTCTCTTTACTCTTATTCAATCTTATTCAATTTCACTATTATTATTTCATCTATTTCTTTCTTTCTGACCGAAGGTGGTCGGTGAGATTTATTTATGTGCCGTTTCAGAATGTGTCTGACAAATTTCTCCCTCCAAATGTGAGTGGGCCTTGAGTTCTGGCTGGGTTTTATGGTACCGACAGACCTGCAAAGTACCTACTTGGGAATATGGGTGTATAGCTTTAGAGAGTGATTAATAAAATTGCTCCAAGCAGATTTACATTTTTTTAGAAAAATTAAATGTCCCAATGAAGTTTTCCAACTGTCATTGTATTTCACTTTTTATAGAACACGGGGGGCTCCATCACTGGAAATTTTTAAGAAGAGATTGGATAGCTCTTTGTCCAGAATGGTAAAGATGCGGTTGGACTAGATCAGGGGTGTCCAACCTTGGCAACTTTAAGACTTGTGGACTTCAACTCCCAGAATTCCTCAGCCAGCAAAGCTGAAAGTTGCCAAGGTTGGACACCCCTGGACTAGATAGAAGACCTGTAATGTCTCTTCTCACAATTCTCTTTGATAAGTTTCCAGTACTCCTTTCATTTGGAAACTGTCCTGAGGAGCTCCACTACTTACTCACTTGAGCTTTTGCATCCTGCATCCCCTTCAAGCCATAATCCAACCACGATTCAAAAGTGATGGGTGGATGAGCCTTCTCCTATCTAAAATATCCAGCCAGTAACCAAGCCTCAATCTGCTTAACCATGGCTTGTTAAGCAACCCTCAGCTAGCATAACCCAAAACACTAAGCTGTAAATAATGGATTACAAGCCACGCCAGCTGGGCTCATGCAATACACCAAGCCAACATGGGGCAATATAGAATAGAATAGAGCTGGAAGGGACTTTGGAGGTCTTCTAGTCCAGCCCCTTGTTCAAGCAGTAGTTTCTGTATCATTTCAGACAAGTGACTGTCCAGTCTCTTCTTAAAAAACTCCAGTGATGGAGCACCCACGATTTCTGGTGGCCAGCTGTTCCACTGGTTAATTGTCCTCACTGTTTGGAAGTTTCTCTCCTTGATTAATTTCCATCCATTGTTTCTTGTCCTGCCTGCATTGGAGAATAAATCGAACCCTTCTTCCTTTGTGGCAGCCCCTCAAATACTGCTATCATGTCACCCCTAATTCTTCTCTTTAGACTAGCCAAACCCAAATATTGCAGCCGTTCTTCCTATGTTTTAGTCTCCAGGCCTCTGATCATCTTAGTTGCTCTTCTCTGAACTTTTTCCAAAGTCTCAACAACTTTTTGTGAGTGACCAAAATGGTCTGCAGTTTTCCAGGTGTGCTCTGACTAGGCTTATAGCCTGCTGGGTAAACCATGGTTTACTCCTATGAAACTAGGAATAGAATGGCCAGATTGAAAAGTGGGGGGAGAGAGAAAAAAAACCCTGACGGCTGGACAGAATTGCTGTCCTTCTCACAGCGCAAAGTTGCCCACCACACCTCTCGGGAAGGAAAGAGTTAAAGCGACAGGTGATATTGGGGAGGGGGGGGTCCTTTCCCCCGGCTCGGAGCATGCGCACTCCACCTACCTGCCGCCGTCTAAGGTCGCTAATTGCGCGCAGGTGCCGCTCGGAGAGCCACGTGCAGCTGCGGCAGAAAAGAAGGCGCGATGCGTGGCGCGCGAGGCTGGTGGCCGGCGGGCAGGTGGGTGCTTGTGAGCCCGCAGGGCGGAGGGGGTTTCTCCCTTCTCCCCACCCCCGAGTGGGGTGTTGAGCAGCTGAGACTTCGCGTAACCGCTGGCTCAGCCTCCCTCCCCCCCCCCGTTCCTGGCAATATTGGCAAACCGTGGCTAACTTTACTGGGGTTAACTTAGTTTCTTGGGTTGGCCCAATGCATGCAACTGTGAGGGGTGCTTGGTGGTCTCTGGGCTGGGTTGTTTTCTTGCAGACATCTCATTACCCAGCTAAGTAATATCATCAGTGCTAGAAGGGAGTGGGGTGTTTGTGTAGTGAAGGAGGAGGAAAAGAGGAGAAAGATTCTGAGGTCCTTAGTGCTCTCTGAGCTTTACTTGCAGACCTTTCCTGACCTAACTAGGTAACTTCATCAGGGGTAGTGAGTGTGGCTTGTTCCCTTGCCTATATGCAGTAATTCTGAGCTTGGTTATTTTCTTGCAGACCTTTCATTACCCAACTAAGTAACATCATCAGTGATAGAAAGTTGAGTTTATGTAGTGAAGAAGAGGGGGAGGAGGACTATGGGGTCCTTGGTCTCTGAGCTTGGTGGTTTTCTTGCAGACGTTTCCTTACCCAACTAGGTAACACCATCAGGGCTAGTGGGTGTGGCTTGTTCCCTTGCCTATATGCAGTAGTTCTCAGCTTGGTGGTTTTTTTGCAGACATTTCATTACCCAACTAGGTAACACCATCAGGGCTAGTGAGTGTGGCTTGTTCCCTTGCCTATATGCAGTAGTTCTCAGCTTGGTGGTTTTCTTGCAGACATTTCATTACCCAACTAGGTAACATTACCAGGGCGAGAAGGGAGTGGGGTTTGTGTCAGAAAGAGTAGGAGAAGGGGAGGAGGACTGTGGGGTCCTTGTTGCTCTCTGAGCTTGGTTGTTTTATTCCAGACGTTTCCTTATCCAAAGTAGGTAACATGATCAGTGCTAGTAGTGGCACTGATGGTGTTACCTAGTTGGGTAATGAAACGTCAGCAAGAAAACAACGAAACTCAAGAGAGCACCATGGATCTTTCATTTCAGTCCAGAACTGCAATTTTTCCTTTCTTGTTTTGGGGGTGCTGGGATTAATTTTGCAGGGAGTCGTCCTCGAGGCTCGGAGGATGGCTAACGTGACTGACGATCTTTGGAACTACATGCCTGAAGAAATTATGGCCGGTGTCTTTTCCTTCCTCTCGGTTAGAGACCGATACATGGTTTTACACGTGTGCAAGAGATGGGCTACGGCTGTGGCTTCCTCTACGGTCTGGAGTTTTACAGAACTTCGGTAAGAAGAAGAGGGCGCTTTTGTTTTGCACATGTCATTGGAGGGAGCTCAGGCATTGAATTAAGCCCTCCTTTGGTTGGCTGGTCACGTGGCATGGACCAGTCTTTAGGGTTGGTGATCTGCAGCCCAGCACAAGGTGCGAAATCGCTGGTTATTTAGCATGTGTCATATCATACACGGACTAGCAATGTAGATTAACGTTTCACCTAGATTAGTAAAACAAAATAAAATCTAAATGCCAAACACCAATGTCTAGAGGCCATCTCCTCCTACTCTACTCTACATATTCTGTTTTATATTCAGTGCATTAGGACAAAAATGGTCCTGGGAATGAATCTATTAGAAAAGGCTGTGTTCAGTTTTACTGGTCTACTGCTGCCTTACTGAATGTATTTTTAAATTGGAGGCATGTTTGTAATCATAGTGAGTGCATTCAAGAGATGGGTGTAATTGTAGAATTTGGAGGTCTTCTAGTCCAGCCCCCTGTCAAGCAGGAGAATCTATACTATTTCAGATAAGTGACTGTCCAGTTTCTTCTTGAAAGTCTCCAGTGATGAAGCCCCCACAACTTCTGAAGGCAAAGCTGTTCCACTGGTTAATTGTTCTTTAGACTAGCCAGACTCAAATCCTGCAGCTGTTCTTCATATGTTTTAGTCTCCAGGCCTTTGATCATCTTAGTTGCTCTTCTCTGAACTTTTTCCAAAGTCTCAACATCTTTTTTAGTATGGCAACCAAAATTGGTTGCAGTATTCCAGGTGTGGTCTTACTAGGCTTAGCATACCTGGTAAATCATGATTTACTCCTTCTATGAAGCTAGGAATAGAAGTTTCTCCTTAATTCCAGGTTGCTTCTCTCCTTGATTAGTTTCCATCCATTGTTTCTTGTCCTGCCTTCAGGTGCTTTGGAGAATAATTTGATCCTCTCTTTTAGAACTGCCTATTTATAGAATAGCTGTCATCTGGAGCAGGCCCAGTTACCAAACCAATAAAAATTTGTATGCCAGTCAGGTTGGTCTCTAATATTTTGGGGCTAAAGTCATTTGCTATGAGTACAGTAGTATGAGAAAGTGAAGGTTCGCACTATAGATAATTCTTGATTTGCAACCACAATGGGGACAAATTTCCATTTCTAAGCTGTGCTGATTTTGCAACCTTTTTATTGCCATGATGGTTGAGTGACTCACTGCAGTTGTTAAGTGAATGACATATTTATTACATGAATACAGGGAGTCCTCAACTTGCAACAGAATCATAGCAAGTGGCTCTTCCGAACCCCCAGCTGCCCACCCCTGGCTTCCCCCTTCACATTGCTTGTCAGAAGGACACAAAAGCTGATCACTTGGCCCTGGGACACTGCAACCATCATAAGTACATGCCAGTTGCCAAGCATCCAAATTTTATTTTTTTTAAAATAAACTTTATTCATCTTTTATAACTTTAAAAACAAACAAAGAATGTAAATATCTTGACTTCAACAGATTGTAACATACATCTTATACTACTATTTTGTGCATTATTTACAAATTTATTCAATTTATGCGAATGTAAATATAAGCATCCAAATTTTAATCACATGACCACTGGGATGCTGCAACAGTTGTAAGTGTGAACAACAGCCAGCTGGTCAGGGCTGTTGTAACATTGAATAGTCACTAAACCAAATGGTTGTAAATTGAGGATAATCTGTAAATGAGATTGCAAGGACTTCTACTCAGAGGTGGTCTTCAGCCGGTTCTGACCAGTTCTGGAGAACCAGTGGTGGAAATTTTGAGTAGTTTGGAGAACCGGTAAATCCCACCTCTGACTAAATCCCACCCCAACCCCATCTATTCTCTGCCTCCCACTGAGTCCCAGCTGATCGGCTGGCTCTTCTTTGGTTGCCCTGCACAGGAGAACGGAGCTGGAAAGCAGGTTAGTGGGGTGGGGAGGGAATGGGGAGTTTGCAGTAACCTTCCCCTGCCACGCCCACCAAGCCATGCTACGCCCACCAAGTCACGCCCACAAAACCGGTAGTAAAAAAAATTTGAATCCCACCACTGCCTCCACTGTCCTGTTTTGGAAGTTGCTAGGTGGCCTCATGAAGGTTTCTTTGTCCCTTTCCTTCCCCCCAACAATCCTTTCAGTTTTGCCTTCGAAGAAGACGACGAAGCCTATATATTAAGGACGTTACGCCCGTACCTGGTCCATATCCGACACCTGAAGATCATACTGAACCAGTACTTGGAGTTAAACCGAAGACTCGTCACCCAAACCTTAGACATGCTGACCTACAGGAGGACCAGTCTGCGGGGGCTGTGCATTATCTGCCAGGGGTTGAACCCTTACTTCTACTCTGGCCAGGATCTCCTGCAAAGCGTCCGCCTGCTTTGCCAAAGCAACCAGAACCTCGACCTGCAACACGTCGATCTTCGGCAGATGCCTTTCATCCTGGACAACGGGATAGTGCTGCTCCTGGCTTCCAAGAACCCAAACCTTCGCACCTTTCTGATCAACAACCGAGCTCCCGGAGTCATCATCCTGAAACCCGCGACGGTGGTGGAGGTGGCACGGATTTGCCCGAAACTTACGGTGTTGGGCATTCATTATACCAACCTGTCGAAGAGCCTCTTCCAAGAACTAGCGAAGCCCAACAGAGGACCCTTCAAATGCTTGGACATTTTATACGAAGGCCTGGAGAAGCACATTCCCGAAGAGTGTTGGGCCACGATGAGCCAGAGGCACCCCCAATTCCGGGTGAAGTTGGAATTCACTGCCATGGTGGACGCCACCAAGATTCTTGGTGTCCTCAAGGCCGGCATTCCCATGAAGTCTCTGCAGTTCAATTACCTCCATTACATGACTGATCACCTGAGGCTAATCACCAGCTACTACAGCCAGACAGTGGAGAGGCTCATCCTTTACACAGCCTCTTCGGAGGCGCTCAACGCCTCCCTGATCGAGTTGGCCAAGAAGTGTTGCCGTCTGAAGGAGGTTCATTGTTACTGCGTGGTTAGCCAAGCCGTGATAGAGGCGTTTCTCTCGCACTGTCCCGACTTGAGAAGCTACACACTGTCCACCACACTCTTGTCTTCTATGCTACCAATATTGTGCCCCTAACTTGGCCAAGTGCCACTTGAATATCCCCAGTCCTGAAGCATAAATGCAACACGATTTGGGACGTAAAAAGGGGTATTTTCTTCCCGCAGGGTGAGCCATTTAAATAAAAGTGCTTTTTTTATTTAAATTGATATATATATATATATATATATATATTATATATATATATATATATATATATAAATTGCTTTCTTTTATTTTGTTATTGATGCACAGATCTATTTTATAAATCGCCCGATCCGGGAATGTTCGTAAAGGATCTTTGCTTTTTTTAAAAATGATCATAATCTCTCGATATGCACAGTTCATCACAGAAGGGAAAGCACAGAATTTGGGGGGACGATGCAAGATTTGGTTTATTCTGCGTTTCTGGATTCTAATTCCGCTGCAGATTTTAATATTTTCTAATTCTTGTTATTTGGGAAATACCTTGGTCACTTGTGAGTCACAATAAAGATTTTGCATATTTTGAACAGTTTATAATGGTCTTGCTGTTTCCTTAGTTTTTTGCCTGGACCAAAAAAAGAAATCACTTTATTTTTTGTCATGCAGGTCCCAAGTTACATTAAGTCAGGGGTGCAGAGCCAGCTGTCTCAAGGTTTTTAGTAGCTTCAGAGCATCTCTAGATTTTGGTGTAGACTTATGGTTTCCCATGGCATAAAACTGCTCAGTTTCCACAATGGAAAATTCTTTTTGGCATTCTTCTTTTAATTGCACTGAAATTAAAATTCTGGAGATGCAAAGGTAGTCCTTGCTTAATGACCAGTTGCTTAACAACCATTCAAGGTAGGATGAACACCTCACTCCCCCAAAAAGGTACTTATGACCTGATTCCACTCGCTGCACTTCCTCTGCAGTTTTTCAGGCACTTGGCAACTGGCTCACCTTCACACCCAGTTGAAGCATTTGTGGTCACGTGATCACAACTTAGCTCTTTGGTCATCCTCCACCTCCACACACACACAGACCTGGCAACCTCCACTCCTCCTCCTCACAAATTCACTCTTTCTAGCACTGATGATGTTGCCTAGTTGAGTAGTGAAATGTTTGCAAGAAAACCACCAAGCTCCACACCAAGGAGTTGGCGTCCTCTTCCTCCACCTCCTCTTTCTCTTCCTCTTCCTCCTCCCCTCCTCCTCTTCCTCCCCCCCCCCACAAATTCACTCTTTCTAGCACTGATGATGTTGCCTAGTTGAGTAGTGAAATGTTTGCAAGAAAACCACCAAGCTCCACACCAAGGAGTTGGCGTCCTGTTCCTCCACCTCCTCTTTCTCTTCCTCTTCCTCCCCCCTCCTCCTCTTCCTCCCCCTCCCCCCACAAATTCACTCTTTCTAGCACTGATGATGTTGCCTAGTTGAGTAGTGAAATGTTTGCAAGAAAACCACCAAGCTCCACACCAAGGAGTTGGCATCCTCTTCCTCCACCTCCTCTTTCTCTTCCTCTTCCTCCTCCCCCTCCTCCTCTTCCTCCCCCTCCCCCATAAATTCACTCTTTCTAGCACTGATGATGTTCCTTAGTTGAGTAGTGAAATGTTTGCAAGAAAACCACCAAGCTCCGAGAACACCAAGGAGCTCCCTCCTTCCTCCTCTCCACAAATTCCACTCTTTCTAGCACGGATGATGATGCCTAGTTGAGTAGCGAAATGCCTGCAAGAAAACCAGCTCAGAGAGCCCCAAGGACCCCTCATATCCACCTTGAGCTACAAATAATCTCTTCTACGGCTGTCCTTTGTTTACTCTGCAGGTAGTGTGTTTCTCTCCAGATTGTCCCTTGGCTTAGCTGCCCTACGTCGCCAACCCGCTGTAGGGTTTTTTATCACATTAAACGGCGGTCCAGAATCTGCCCAAAACCACTTAAGCAGCTGACCTGAAGGCTGTAGACCGAGGCTCGCTTCTCTCCTGCCGGTTGTGTAAGCACAAGAGTGAGCGAGGGAGTGAGGTGCTGCCATTTCCTCTTCTCTTCTCCCCCCCCTCCCCCCCCTCAGGGATTTGCTGACCTCCAGTGTTTGTGCAAGCCCGTGTATTCTCTTTGCATGATGTTGCATCTTTTTTCATGGCATTGTGCAGTTGAAAGCAGGGAGCTTTCGCTCAGAGTATTGTCGTTCCCCTCCCCACCTCCAGCCCAGCCCCATTAGCCCTGTCTGCATATTGTGAGGTGTTTGGAGTCGAGCCAATGCCTCTCCTGATAGGACCCCTCTGGGGGGAAAGGGGTGTTTCCTCATCCATGCTCAGGACACTAAGTGGCTCTTTTGCCCTCTGATCTATGCAAAAGCGAGGAAAGGGGGGGGGGGCATTGTTGCAAAAACAAAACAAAAAAAACCCAAGGGTGTGAGAGAGTAGTTTTTGTGAGTTGCAACACCATGCAGGACTCACCCACGGCCCTTGCTATGGACGGTTACACCAGCAGCGTGCCAGCCTTCCTTACTAAGTTGTGGACTCTGGTTGAAGATCCCGAGACCAACCACCTTATCTGCTGGAATACGGTGAGTCGAGAACTCATGTTTGGGCATTTAAAGGGGCAACGGAATGCACTCCAAAGCGCTTGGAATACTGCCTGGCGGTTTTGGTCAACACAATATTTTTAAAAAAAGATGTTGAGGCTCTAGAAAGAGTGCAGAAAAGAGCAACAGAGATGATTAGGAGGCTAAAATATGAAGGAATTGGGTATGTCTAGTTGAGTGAAAAGAAGGACTAGTGGAGACATGATGTTAACCGATCAATCAATCAATCAGTGTAAACCACTTCAAACTTGATTGCAGAAAGTATGACTTCAGCAACAGAGTGGTCAATGCCTGGAATGCACTACCGGACTCTGCTGTTACATCCTCTAACCTCCACTCCTTTAACCTCAAAACTATCCACCATTGACCTCACCCCATTCCTAAGAGGTCTGTAAGGGGCGTGCATAAGTGCACCATCGTGCCTCCCATCCCTGTCCTATTGTCCCCCTTTATTCGTACCTATTTCCTGTATTCTTACCCATGTTTATACTTATTCCTATTATCTTGTGAGCGATTGACAAATCAAATAAATAAAACATATGAAGGAATTGGGTATGTCTACTCTAATGAAAAGGACTAGTAGAGACATGATAGCAGGATTCCCATATTTGAGGGGCTGCCCCAGAGAAGGGAGTCAACCTAATTTTCCAAAGCACCAGAAGGCAGGACAAGAAGCAATGGATGGAAACTAATCAAGGAGAGAAGCAACCTTAGAACGAAGGAGAAACTTCCTAACAGTGACAACAATTTATCAGTGGAACAGCTTGCCACCAGAAGTTGTGGATGCTTCATCATTGGACGCTTTTAAGAAGAGACTGGACAGGCACTTGTCTGCAATATAGTAGATGGTCTTTTTACATGAGCAGGAGGTTGGAATAGAAGATCTCCAAGGCACTTTCCAACTCTGTAGTTCTGATATTGAGTAGTCTATCCCTGTCAAAGCAGTTGGCTGGAATTCAATATCAAATGTTTTTAGGACTGTCTACGCATCTCAGTTTGTGTGTTTCTCCACTGTCTGTCTCAATGATCATAGTAGCTGTCTTGTTTTACTCAAAACAGTTTCACCGCCCTGTTGAATTCTAAGTAAGGCTCAGTTCTTAGTTTATACCCGAGGTTCACAAACTGTTTGGGCTGCTGCTGAAATCTAAATTATTTTGTAGTCCCCCCCCACCCACCCTGGAGATCTTTGATTCTGAGTGGATCAGAAATGACTATAACAGCGATGGTTCTATCAGCCATGGCAATAATGACAAAGGTGATAAGCGTACTAATTTTGAAAGCAGGTCTGGAGTTCTCAAAGTAGCTCTTGGGATGGACTCACCAGATCAAAAAAAAGCCTCGTTTAGTGGAAGGCAAATAGATGAAATTTATCTTCCTCTTATTCCCTCCTCCCATTGATCTCTAACTCAGAAAATGATTGTGGTCCATGAAAACATTATTGCAAACAGATCTGCTAAAGGATTTTACTTCCCTGCATGCCATGTTTCACAGATAGATACTGTAGATGGATGGATGGATGGATAGATGGATAGTGTGTGTGTGTGTGTGTATGTGTGTGAGGGAGGGGGGGGGGGATAGAATAGAAATAGAATAGGACAGAAACAGAACAGAAAAGAACAGAAATAGAAATAGAATAGGGCAGAACAGAAATAGAATAGAATAGAATAGAATAGAATAGAATAGAATAGAATAGAATAGAATAGAATAGAATAGAATAGAATAGAATAGAATAGAATAGAATAAAATTCTTTACTGGCCAAGTGTGATTGCACACACAAGGAATTTGTCTTTGGTGCATATGCTTTTAGTGTACATAAAGGAAAAATACATTCATCAAAAATCATAAGGTACAACACTTAGTGATAGTCATAAATAAATAAGCAATCAAATCATACTAGGGAACAAAACATTATAAATTGTAAAGATACAAGCAACACGGTTATAGTCATAAGTGGGAAGAGCAAGATACTAGGAAGGATAAGAGGAATAATAGTAATACAGTCTTCGTAGTTAATTTGACAGTGTTGTGGGAATTAGTTTAGCAGAGTGATGGCATTCGGGGAAAAACTTTTGAGGGAGATACTGTAGATGGACAAGTATAGATAGAGAGGGGAAGAGTCAGATTATAATAGAGATAATACATATAGATGAAGATAGGTAATGGATAGATTGATGATAGATAATATATCCTGATAGATGATAGCTATAGAGATAAATAATGATAGATGGATAGATGATAGCTAGATGATTGATAGATGATATAGACATGATAGGTGATAGATAGATAGATAGATAGATAGATAGATAGATAGATAGATAGATAGATAGATAGATAGATGGATGATAGAGACAGAAAATTAGAAGAGACTTTGAGGGAACAATTGATACATATGGATAGGATGCTTTTTCTGTTCAGGTGACTCAACTGTTCAGGTGAACTCATCCCCTAAATTATCCAGCCCATTGTCTTGTCATTGTAAAATAAATTCATTCTCTGTAGCCAACTATCTAGGTTCTGTTTTAAAATCGTCTAATATTTTTAAAATGCAAAATAAATTCATTCTTTGTAGCCAACTATATAACTCCTGTTTCAAAATAGTCTAATATAATAATATTTTCACTGCTGAACAGTTGATACCTTAAGATTTTCTCCCTGCATTTCATTGAAATTCCTTCTAATTTGAGCCCCTTGTCCTGGGCCCCTACCCTTCAGAGGAACATCCCAAATGCATTGATCAGCCATGTGCCTATAAACCCAAAGGTAAGAACTGCATAATAGATAATAATTTACCCAGTAGCCACAGATCAATTATTCTGTATTTGTTTCAGAGTTTATATTACTTGCACCAGTTTGTAGACTCCAGATGATGTCCAGGAGAGTAAAAATACCAAATAAAAATAACAAGAGATGCATTAATTGAAGAGCTCCAGGTATAATCAGAGACATTCAATCCTGGCTGCAAATACAGTGAAATAATGGATTTTCACAGCCTTACAAAACACTAGATGGGAAGGGTATAGCATAAACTTACGGAAAACACCTCTGGATGATTTGTGTGTGTAAGATACTTTTTTTAAAAAAATGTTACGCACTGTTCAACTGCCAGTCCAGATGGCAGACTTCCTCAGTGTTTTTTACAATGAATAATGGATTTTTCTGCCCCTAAACTAGAACTACAACTTTCAAACCATGTTAAGAAATCACATCATACCTTGTATATGATGTAAATCCAAATATACTGCTATGGAGATTCTCAGTCATCCAAGTCATGGTTGTCCCAAAAGGTGCTTTTTTTCAAGAAGCAACTGGACTTTCTGCTTTTTTTTTCTTTGAAGATGTTTCACTTCTCATCCAAGAAGCTTCTTCAGCTCTGAAGAAGAAAAAGAAGAAACTTCTGAGATGAAGAAGCTTCTTGGATGAGAAGTGAAAGGTCTTCACACAAAAAGAAAACCCCAGAAAGTCCATTTGCCTCTTGAAAAAGCACCTTTGGGACAAATATACCACTCTTTGTCTTTGCAGACATTTTATTTATGCTTATCCAATAAAGGAAGGGTCTTTAAGCTATCAGCCATGTGCAAACACAAAAGTAAAATGGGAAAATTTAAACAGAAAAGCATGAAGAAAATAGAATGTGGTGCAGTTTTTAAGAAGAGATTGGACAATCATTTTTCTGAAGTGGTATATAGAGTTTTCCTGCTTGACTGTGGGTTGGACTAGAAGACCTCCAAGCCCCCTTCCAACTTTGTTATTCAGTGAGGGGTGGTCTTGATAACACTTCCACTGAAAGAGGAACATAATCACATTTTCCTCCCTGTCCTGCTAGAGAGATTTGAAGTGACTTCTTTCGCTACTTAAAACCGATGCCCGCAAGTTGAGATTGAGAAACTAGCTGGACAGATGTTCTACCACTGTGTCCTTTTTTCCAGTAATCATCTCTAGCAGTTCATCCTTGGTCCTGTTCATCCATCTTGATGATCCCAGTTTCTCTTTCTCACAACCTTGTGCCACAGGCTTCTCTTCTCCATCACGAGCCATGGTGGTGGAGTGGTTAGAGTGCGGTAAGGTAAAAATTCCCCTTGCACATATGTGCTCATCATCCCCAGCTCTAGGGGGCGGGGCTTATCTCCATCACAAAGCCGAAGAGCCAGCGCTGTCCGAAGACGTCTCCGTGGTCATGTGGCCGGCAGGACAAAATGCCTTCGAAGGCGCGCGGAACGCTGTTCCCTTCCCACCAAAGGGGTTCCTATTTTTCTACTTGCATTTTTTACGTGTTTTCGAACTGCTAGGTTGGCAGAAGCCGGGACAAGGAACAGGAGCTCACTCCATTACACGGGCGCTAGGGATTCGAACAGCTGAACTGCCGACCTTTCTGATCGACAAGCTCAGCGTTTTAGCCACTGAGCCACCACGTCCCTAGAGTACAGTACTGCAGGCTAATTCTGCCCCCCTGCCAGCAGTTCAATCCTGACCAAAGACTTAAGGTTGACTCAGCCTTCCCTCCTTCAGAGGTGGCTGAAATGAGGACCCAGATTGTTGGGGGTCAGAAGCTGACTCTGTAAACCACTTAGAGAGGGCTGGAAAGTACCGTGAAGCGGTATATAAGTCTAAGTGCGATTGCTATTGCTATCATTCTATCGTTTAGATGAATTGTAGAAGAGCCAAGTTTATCAATGGTGCTAACTAGGATGGCTGTTATCTCCAATAAAAGAAGATCGACGGCCAGGACCCCCAGTTGGCATAGCCTCCTGGCTGTGCTTGTGAGCTTCACAAATGTGCTGGCTACTCTCTGACACACAATGATGGACTGACTCAGCCCTTGGGGTTGATCGAGCAGGGCAATCTGATAGCTACCATGCCTGGGAAAACCTTTGTCAGCCTCCTTGAATTCATCAGCCTTCAGAGTTGCTGAACTGTCATCCAGGATGCCACCTCTCATGAAAACATGGCTTTTCCAGAAAATGTTGAATCAGAAAAATTCCGGGGAAAAATTCCTGGGCATATAAAGATGATCTGAATGATCATAGTTTCTACAGAATCCATCATCTGCATAAATATTTTAAGCTATATTATTTGACGCGAAAGAAAAACAAAAACAGGTAAATCTACCCTATTTAATGAGATCTGAACAGTATATTCCGAGAAGTTAAAGTTTGGGAATCTGGAGAAAAGTGGCTTATAGATTAACAGAGTTGGAAGGGACCTTGTAGGTCATTTAGTCCAACCCCCGCCCAAGCAGGAGATACTACCCCATTTCTGACAGGTGGCAGTCCAGTCTCTTCTTGAAAGCCTCCAAAGATGAAGCTCCCACAACTTCTGAAGGCAATTTCTGTTCCATGGGTTGATTGTTCTCACTGTCAGAAAATTCCTCCTTATTTCTAGGTTGAATCTCTCCTTGTTCAGTTTCCATCCATTGTTCCTTCTCTGGCCTTCGGGTGCCTTGGAAAATAGATTGACCCCTTCCTCCTCTCTGTGGCAGCCCCTCAAATATTGGAAGACTGTTTTCATGTCTCCCCTGGTCCTTCTCATGCCCAGTTCCTGCAATCGTTCATCATATGTTTCAGCCTCCAGTCCCCTAATCATCCTGGTTGCTCTTCTCTGCACTCTTTCTGGAGTCTCAACATCTTTCCTATAGTGTGGTGAGCAAAACTGGATGCAGTATTCCAGGTGTGGTCTTAAAAAGGCTTTATAGAGTGGCATTAGTACCTCCCTTGATCTTGATTGTATCGCTCTATTAATACAACTTAGGATTGCATTGGCTTTTTTGGCTGCTGCTGCACACGGCTGGCTCATATTTCACTGGTTGTCCACTAAGACTCCAAAATCCCTCTCACTGTTGTTGCTATTAAGCCTGGTTTCACCCAGTCTATATGTGTACTTTTGGTTTTTCTTGCCTAAGTGTAGGACTTTACTTTTACCAGACCATTGGAAATAATTTTTGGGTGTGAGATAGTGAAATGATGCATGATCTCATTTTAAAGCTGCCAAGGGTGAGAAACACTGCCTTACAGAGATCTTTGAAGGCAAAGCTAGCATCTGAATTGAATTGAATTCTTTTGTCATTGTACGTACATGCACAGTATACATATACAACAAAATTCACAAAATTCACCAGAGACCAGACCCAACAATCACGCATACATGACAATCCCCAAACACCTCCCCACCCACCAAAATTCCCTGCCTCCTAAAACACACACAAGCATCCACACAACAGACCAAGTAATACTGTCCCACAGCTCACTGATGGTGGTCCTTAAGTTCATTGTTTAGTGCAGTTATACCTCTGGGATAAAAACAGTTCAGGAAACGTGTGGTCTGAGTTTTAATGGTTCTGCATCTTCTGCCAGAAGGCAACAGTTCACAAAGATTGTGAGCAGGATGGGAAGAGTCGCTGAGAATGTTGTGCAACTTCCTTAAACAACGAGATGCGAAGATGTCGTCCAGGGCTGGTAGCTGGAGACCAATGATATTCTGGGCAGTTTGAATGCTTTTTTGTCTGCTCCAGAGCTGCTCCCATCCCATGCAAGGATGCCGTATGTCAGGACACTCTCAATGGTGCAGCGGTAGTAGGAGAGAAGTAGATGCTGAGATAGATTTGTCTTCCTGAGCATTCTCAGGAAGTACAGCCTCTTCTCCTGTGCCTTCTTCACAAGCATGTTAGCATTCATCTGACCAACCTTGACTAAGTCCTGTAAAAGATAAGCAGTGTTGAACTTAGTTTTCTTCTCCCAGAGTCATAGCCTGGGAAGTAAAATCGGTACCCCAAAGAAATCAAGTTAATCATTTCCATATTATTGCCAAAAAATGACATTATTTTCCCCATCAATGGAGACGGAGGGTTTTGAAGGAGCGTCTAATGATGTCTTGCTTTATTTTTTTTTCCTTTCCTTTCAGAATGGCACCAGCTTCCATGTTTTCGATCAGAGTCAGTTTGCCAAGGAAGTCCTGCCCAAATATTTCAAGCACAACAACATGGCCAGTTTTGTCCGCCAGCTGAATATGTGTAAGTGACACTGGAAACTCAGTCGGGGATATTGGGGTCCTCTGAATGTGACTTTATTTACACCTCCCCTCATCCCAAGCCACTAACCGAATGTTAAGTTGTAAGTTGAGGATTACCTGACAAGCTGCTGGCTTGCTTTGATGATGCAAGAAAAAGAAGAGTAACGTAGAGGCATGCTTGATTTTGTGGCATTTTTCCCCACAGTTGTTAAGCAGATCACTACAGTTGTTAAACAAACTACATGGTTGTTAAAACAAACCTGGTTTCCTTCCGTGACTTCCCTTGCCAGAAAGGGGCTGCTGCCATGGTCATAAGTCTGAGGACTGGTAATAAGTCCTTTTTTCCCTCCAACACCGTATAAATTCGCATAGTCCTTAAATGAATGGCTGTAAGTCGAGGATTTGACTGTCTTGCATAATTCAAATCAATATTTTTCAAACTTGGGAACTTTAAGTGGTGTGGACTCAAACTCCCAGAATCCCCCCGATACTTTATCCAGTAATTGGGTTAACTTGAAAGGATAAACTGTTGCTCGAAGCCGAAGCCCAGAGTCACTCAGTAGTCAAACGGATTACATACAAATTTAATGAATAAATAAGAATAAAATAAAGTATACTGAATAGAAAATACAGTGTCTTTTGTAAGGATAATCTATAAGGCTATTATTATTGTTATTTATATTATGGTAATTTATAGATTTATCTAAAATTATACATAATATTATATGAAAACTTTATAACAATTATAAACAAAGATAATTGCATGTGTTTAGTCACAGAAAGTTTCTCTTTGTTTTTCAATACAAATAGTCCAGTGGTGGGATTCAATTTTTTTTTACCATTGGTTCTGTGGGCATGACTTGATGGGCGTGGCTTGGTGGGTGGCTTGGTGGGCATGGCAGGGGAAAGTTCCTGCAAAATCCCCATTCCCTCCCCACTGACCTGCTTTCCAGCTCCGTTCTCCTGGACAGGGCAACCAAAGAAGACCCAGCTGATCAGCTGGGACTCAATGGGAGGCAGAGAAGAGATGGGGCCAGTCAGAGGTGGGATAGGCCAGTTCTCCGAACTACTCAAAATTTCCACTACTGGTTCTCCAGAACTGGTCAAAACCTGCTGGATACCACCTCTGAAATAATCCTCAACTTATGACCACAATGGAACTCAAAATCTCTGTTGCTCAGCGACACAGTGGATTTTGCCCCATTTTATGAACTTTCTCATCCCAGTTGTTAAGTTAGTCACACAATTGTTCAGTAAACCTGGCTTCCCCACTGGAGTTTGCTTGTCCAAAGGTCGTAAACAGGGATCACTTGACCACGGGACACTACAGCCATCATAACTGTGAGTCAGCAGCTGCCAAGCATCCGAATTTTGATAACGTCACTTTCAAGGATGCTGAGAGGCTCCGAATTTTGATCCTGTGACCCTGGAAATGCTGCAGTGGTCACTCGGATGTAGAAACCAACCATGAGGTCATGTTGACAGCTCTTGAAAATGCGATAAAATTAGATTTGGCTAGTACTGTAATGAGAGACTAACAGGGTGTTGTGGTTTGCTGGCAGCCTGTGCAGACAGCAGCGGAATCGGACAGTGGGGAGGAACGGGGACCAGTGAGGGAGTCTGGGGAGGACTCAGACGAGGGTCCTGCATCCGATGCACCAATGGGGCCAGGACCATCTGGGAGTCGGGTGCTGACTCCAGAGCCACTAGAGTCTGGCAGCAGTGAGGCAGAGGAACAAGGGGAGCCTGTTCCCAGTGCATGCACAGAGCTGCTAGAAAGCAGGAGCAGCTGAGACTAAAGGGGCAACTCGTGAATAAGGCTGGGAGGTGATTGCCCCTCCCCTAAGGTATAAAGGAGAGGCAAAGGTGGAGAAACTTTTGCAGGAAGCAAAGTTGTTCACTCTGTTCTGAAGCTCTGTGTGGACTTTGTACTTAGGTTGGCTTTTTACAGTTAATTTGGCACTTTAGTTGTTGGCAGCAATTCAAAAGAGATAAAGGTGGGTGCTTATCTCGAGAGACTTTTTGGGACTCATTACTGGCCGGGAATGAACATAATTCCCAGCCTTGAAATAAAACAAGAGTTTTTTTGACTAAGCGTTACGGTCTTGGGAAGTCTTGGTCAGAACACAGGGAATCCTAGAAGAAGAAACTGGATTGAGAAGTTGGAAAAAAAAACCCACCTTGGATGGAGGCAGTGCCATTCGACGTTGGTGTTACTGACAAGAAAACAATAATTTCATCTTCCTCACCTTGGTCTCTGCTCTCTACCCATCCATCTTTTTGGTTATCGGATGGATGTATTATTCTCATTGTGTTTCTTTGTCATAGTTTATTTTATTGTTCTCTTGTTTTACTTCGTTTTATTTTTCATTTTTCTTCCTTTTTGTTATTGTGAGCTGCTTAGAGTAGCCGCCAGGGCAAAATAGTTGGCAAATAAATTTAACTAAGAATAATAATGACATTAATTGAAACTAAGTCTACCAAGTCTTAAGGGGCGTGCATGAGCGCACCATCGTTCCTACCATCCCTGTCCTATTGTCCTCAATTATTCGTACCTATTTCCTGTATTTATACTTATGTTTAGTCTTATCTTTATTATCTTGTAAGCGATTGACAAATCAAATAAAAATAAGTCCCTTGAGGGCAATCTGGATTTGAGGGATGTCCTTGACTTACAACAGTTCATTTAGTGACCATTCAAACATTACAACAGCACTGAAAAAAGTGACTTACGACTGTTTTTCACAATTATGACCATTGCAGCATCCCCTGATCAAAATTCAGATGCTTGACCACTGGTTCGTACTTATGACCCCTTTTACAACCTTCTGATAAGCAAAATGTCAACTCAAAAAACATTTTTTATACACATTTTATAGTTGACAACAGAAACGGGGGCGGGGGGGCGAGTTTCAAAGAGCAGGCAGCAGTGTGGAATCGAAAGTACATTCCATTCATATTTTTTTCAAAGACTGATTAGATGACTGAAGCTTCTGCTGCTCAAAAATCCAATTGGAGAGCATGATTGATGACTCTTGGCTATGGACGTGTTTCGTTGGATGATACACCCAGAGGGGTGGGGTGCGGGGGAAAGCAGGATCAAGGGTGACAGTGAATTACGTATCTCAGAGTTGGCTACGCCCAGGTTAGTGCCGGACGTAGAATGTTAACTTCTAATAAGTCCTTTTTAGTTTTGGGAGTGTGGCTCGAACCTCATGATTTAATTGGAGTAACTGCCGGAATCCTGACACAAAGTCCATGAGGAAGCAAGATTCACTTTAACAACCATGTGACTAACAACTGCAATGATTCACTTAACAACAGTGGCAAGAAAAGTCGTAAAATAGGGCGAAACTCACTTAACCCACGTCTTACTTAGCAGCATACATTTTGGGCTCAATTGTGATCTTAAGTTGAGGACTTACCTGTACTGCTCTTGGATCTTAACAGATGTCTGGTTTTCCTGCCCCTCGGAATCACTGGATTGTGGCATTTATCCCGATGTGGGGTTTTGGGGGAGTCATGATGCAATGAAAATTCACATCTTAGAATCAGGTTTCTAGGGCGGGAAGGGACCTGGGAGGTCTTCCAGTCCAACCCCCTGCCCAAGGCAGGAGGCCATCCCAAACAAATAATTCCAAAGGTGCTTTTTCAAAAGGCAACTGGACTTTGTTTTACCTTGAAGATGTTTCGCTTCTCATCCAAAAAGCTTCTTCAGTTCTGATTGGATGGTGGAGAATCTGATACGACACTACCTGTCTCCTGTTTACAGCAAAGATGATTAGACAGGGGGCTAAAACATATGAAGAACGGTTGCAGGAAGTGTGTATGTCTAGTCTAGTGAAAAGAAAGACTAGGGGTGACATGATAGCAGTGTTCTGATATCTCAGGGGCTGCCACAAAGAAGAGGCAGTCAAGCTATTTTCCAAAGCACCTGAAGGCAGGACAAGAAGCAATGGATGGAATATAAACAAGGAGAGAAGCAGCTTAAAACTAAGGAGAAATTTTCTGACAGTGAGAACAATTAACCAGTGGAGCAACTTGCCTCCAGAAGCTGTGAATGCTCCAACACTGGAAGATTTTAAGAAGAGACTGGACAGCCACTTGTTTGAAATTGTATAGGGTTTCCTGCCCAAGCAGGGGGTTGGACTAGAAGACCTCCAAGGTCCCTTCCAACTCTTCTATTCTATTCTATTCTATTCTATTCTATTCTATTCTATTCTATTCTATTCTATTCTATTCTATTCTATTCTATTCTAGTCTAGTCTAGTCTAGTCTAGTCTAGTCCTAGTCTAGTCCTAGTCTAGTCTAGTCTAGTCTAGTCTAGTCTAGTCTAGTCCAGTCCAGTCCAGTCCAGTCCAGTCCAGTCCAGTCCACTCCCACACCCATTTGCACTATTCAGGTGACCTTGAAGGCACAGATAAACCCCCAAGTGGCCTCAACAACTCTCAGGAAGGGTACTAATGACCAGATGATTGCAAGGACTATAAATCCTTCCATTCTCCACCATTCAATCAGAGCTGAAGGAGCTTCTTGGATAAGAAGTGAAATGTCTTCAGGAGTTTTTAAAAAAAAAAGTCCAGTTGCCTTTTGAAAAAGCATGTTTGGGACGTCCATGACTTGGATGACTGAGAGTCTCCATAGCCATCTCAGACAAATGGATGTCCGATCTTGCTCTGTAATTTTTACTCTGCAACGGGAAAGTACATAATTTTCTATACAGTAACTCTTGTTCTCTTATCACGTTCTGCAACAGGAGCTTAGGAGCTTAGTTCTTGCACAGATGGAGTCCTCGACTTACAACCACAAGATGGAGCAGAAAATTTGTCACTACAAGCTGCATTGTTGTTAAGTGAAACATTGGGTAACCTTCAGTTGTCTTTCTGCTTCTGTTGCACGTAGATGGGTTTAGGAAAGTGGTAAACATCGAACAAGGTGGACTTGTGAAACCCGAACGTGATGATACGGAATTCCAACATCTTTATTTCCTACAAGGCCACGAACATCTTTTGGAGCTGATCAAAAGGAAGGTAGGAGATGCCTTGTTGACCTTCGGCAAAATCCATCCAGGATGTGATGACCCAGGGTGGGGATACAAAATAAACACAGTCACAAAAACCCGGTGGAGCCCCTTTTATTCCTTCACTTTGCTTCCAAGCTCCCAATATCCTTGACGGAAGACAAAAAACTCCCACACAAGCAGCTACAAGAAGGAGGGGGAAAAAACAACACAAGCCAGGCAAGATAAGGGCTGCAGGATGCCCACAGATAACACACACTGGGAAGGACGCCAGAGGGGAACCATAAACTAGAGATATTTCCACACTTTGTTTCCAGTGTTTGCCAGTAAGCATGTCCGTCCTCTTATTCAGTTGTCACAGCTGCAGCCCATGAAGGGGATCAGGGCCCTTTCCTTCCCCATAGACCACACCACTCACGTTTCTCCCTTATCCTCTCCTCCCTGCGTGCCCTAGGATGGAGAGGGGATGGGCCTGTGTCCTCCTCTGATTGCCCAGCTGGCCTCTGCCCTTCCCCAGCCTCCTCCACAACCTCCGGAGCCACACTTCCACTCCTTGTCGGCTGTTCCTCCTCTCCCTCAGAGTCCGCCTCCACCAGGGGCATGACACGGGAGCTGGGAATCGGTTCCCTTGTTTGGAATTTTGGGGGTATATTGTGTTTGGACAAAGGAGTGGTGGGGTGGCCTAGAGATAGAGTTCTTGCCTCACAATCAGGAGGCTGTGAGTTCGATCCTAGGTGGGGCACAGTGAGAATATATCTGCTGAACAAAACTCTGCATTGGTGACAGGAAGGGCACCCGGCCATTAAAACACTAATGCTAGCTCTTCAGTTGCCTGGAACTCCACCCCGCAAGGGATTATGGGGTTGTTAAAAGAAGATGATTGTGTTTGGATTGTGTGCGGCTGTGAAAAGCGATTTTCCTTTTCACACACAAAAAAGCTGCTGGTGGCCGGTCCCTGCTTCCATTTATCGCGGGGAAGTCATGTTGCATTGGCAGTACCCCAGCACTTCCCTTTGTATGCCCAGAGTGGGCAGGGCCAAACATTTCAGCTCTATTGTTTGCTTTGTGGGAAGGCTGGAAGGATTTCAAGGTAGTTTCCTTAACACTTTACGCTTACATATTCCACACCCTCCAAAGAGACCAAACCCTTTTGATCCTTAACTTTTCAGCCGAAGGAACTCTGCTTCTCTCTCTGTGCACTCCAGCAACCATGACCTCTGTTGGACCGGACAGTGGGACATATTCCAGCAGAACAGTGTTGTGGGATTTTGAGCTGGCACCTTTCAGAGGTGTTGAGCATCCATTTTCCTATCATCTAGAGCTGGGTGTCTCCAAACTTGGCGACTTTCAAGACTTGCAGACTTCAACTCCCAGGATTCCCCATGGCTGGCTGAGGAATTCTGAGAGTTGAAGTCCACAAGTCTTAAAGTCGCCAATGGTTGGAGACTCCTGCTCTAAAGTTTGGAGGACACCAAACTTAGCTGTAGCTATGATGACCCATTCCTTTTGGGGGGAGCGGAGGGGAAACTGGGTTTGTTGTTCTTCTCTTCCCCATCTTTTATCCCTTCAGGTCTCTGTAGTGAAAAGTGAAGAGACCAAGATGCGCCAAGAAGACCTCAGCAGGCTCTTGTATGAGATCCAAGTCCTCCGGAACCAGCAGGAGATGATGGAGTGTCAAGTTCAGGATGTGAAACAGTAAGTCCATCTCCTGGCCTTCAAACGTGGCTGGCATCTACCCCAGGACTTCATGGCATGTATCCCTGTTTCCCCCCAAAATAAGACCTACCCCTGAAAGTAAGTCCTAGCTTTATTTTTATTTTGTACATGTGCACCCAATATCTCAGCCAGTCCTTCAGTATTGAAGATTTGTCCTGAAATGAATACAACCTCCAGCTCCTTTGTAGTGCAATGGTGGTTTATTCATTAGCTCATCAAACAACAAATACTCTTTTTTGACAAGAAGGGCTAAAAGCCAGACAAGATTAGCGTTGGGTTTCCCTTCCCTTTTATTACCATTATCATGCGACAAAAAACCACATCCAGGCCAATATGTAGTTCTACTTCTGGCCACACCTAACTCATTATCCCTAAATGCTATTAACCCTATAACATGTCTACATCCTTCCCCTATTCCGACCCTCACTAACTGATTCCCCCACCTGGTGCCACCTTCATCATGTTTTCACCAAAGGCTTAATTACCACCTATATGTGCCCCCAACCCCCTTTAACAATATGTACCACATCAATACATGAAAAGAGCCATTTTTAGCAGCCCCGCAGTTGTTGCAGAATCCATCCTCAGCTCTGCTGAGTCATTCCAAAGCCATCAGCCAGCACACAAGCAGAAATACAGATCCGATGGCAGCAGCAGTGGTAAGGTCACATGGCCAGCTGACTTGTGGCGAGGCATATTCGAAGCTAACGGGCTCCAAGTGGACTCGGAGCCTGACATCTTACCCCCCCAAATAAGCCCTAATTAAGATCCCGCCCATCCAGAGTGCACTGGTAAAAATTAAGCTAGGGTGGGTATGGGGGTGGTTGGAGCTGCCCTACTACTTACCTTTGGATAGTTGTAGCCAGTCCTCGCATACTGTGACACCTGCCTTGCTGGCCCATTTCTTCTGCAGCTAGCAAGGCTTCCCTGAAGGCCTCTGTAGGATCGATCCAGATCTCTTGTTCTCAGCTGCAGAGGCCTTCAGGAAAGCCTTGACAGCCGCAGAAGTTGGAGGCCTCTGAAGGCCTCTGACAACGAAAAGGAGGCCAAGGGTGATGCACGCAAGTGAGGTTAGTCAGTGGATTGCATCCCCCAATCCCCACTTTGTGCAGGCGTAGAGGCCTTCCAACTCAAGCCTGCACTCTCCCGGTCGCTTCAGCAGCTGCCGCGCAGCACTTTTGTGTGCTGCACTTCAAATTCAGAGGATAAAGGTGAGATGGGAGCCCACGTGGGCAGGTGGGCCCAACAGCAGAGTGTCGGAAGAGAACCGGTTCGGTCTCCGCTGCTCATCGGCGCTACCAGCTCGGCCAAACCGGGCCGAACCTGTGGAATACCACCACTGCATGTATTTCAGCCTATACTACTCAGAGAGTCTGATCCAATCCTTGTTCTGGCAGAGAGGAATGATACCAGCTGAACTGAACTTGTCTAAGCCCCCAGGCTGAGCATGGTTGCATAGAAATATATACAAACCTCTAGATGGTCTTGAGGAGCCCCCAGTCAACTGGGTGTTGGTGCAATAACTCTTCTCTTTTCAGGCAGAATGAGGTTTTGTGGAAGGAAGTTCTGTGTCTCCGGCAAAACCATTTGCAGCATCAGAAAGTGATCAATAAGGTAACGAGGGGATTGAGACTGATGGAGTGCCAGTGAGACATATTCTCGACCTGTAGTGGGCTTACACTTGGGTTTGCTTAAGTGGCTTTCTTTGGAGTAGATGGAGGAGAAGAGCAGGCAGAGCTGGGGGAAGTGGAGTTAAGCATGTCATCAGCTTAGAATCATTATGATCCCACAAATGACTCAATCCAACCCTTCTTGAATTCCATTGGCATTTACTTGATGCCAATTTAGAACTGACGGTTAGTTGGCTAGATTCTTGGGTACAGATAGATTAATCTATATAGATTAATCTAGATTAAGATCAGGCATGAAGGATCAGGACCAGACATTAAGTTGCAGTCCAAAGATTCATTGCTCAAGCCTATATGTGAGAATTTAGTCAATTAAAGTTCAATACTAAATTTTTGCCATATAAGGATCAATGGAATTCAAAAGGGCTTGGACATGGACCATTTGTGGCAACATAATGTTTCTAAACTGATAACATGCTTAATTCCTCCCCCCACAGCTCTGCCTGTTCTTCTTGTACCTCAAGCTACCCTTAATTGGACTTGTGATGACCCAAAGGGGCGTGGCACAAAGGCAACACAGTCAAATAAGCAAGAAGCATCCCTTTAGTACCTCCAACTTTGCCCCCAATGTCCAGGTTACCTTCAGCTGGAGAAAAAAAACTCTCCCAGGAACAGTCTTTAAGTGGAGGAAATTCATTCCTAAAACAAAGTACATACAAACTGTAAATAAAAATCCACACAAATCACACTGTAGTAATTAACTGGACAGGGCAGGAGAAGGAATTGCAGACTTGAAAGCCCAGCAAAATACACACAGTCGGGAAGACGCCAGAACCTAGATAAGCCTCAAAGATACCAGATAATTCACAATTTGCTCCCAACAACTTTGCTGTGCACAACTACCCTTTTTAAACACTGTATTCCCAGCTGCAGCTTATGAAGGGAATCAGGGCCCTTTCCTACCCCGTAAGCCATGCAACTCAGGTTGCTCCCTTCTCCATTCCTCCCTGCATGCCCTAAGATGAAGAGGGGGTGGGCCTGGTTCTTCCTCTGAATTCCCTCTCCCTTGTTCTACCTCTTTCCTGCTCTGCCCACCCGAACTTTGCCCTTCCCCAGGTTCCTCCACAGCCAATGGAGCCACACTCCGACTCCCTGTCAGCTGCTTGGCCTCCCACTCAGAATCAGATTCTGACAGGGGCATGACAGGACTTTTCTCTCATGCTAAACTCTGGGTTGGGGTCTGCAAGCCACAATGCTTCCTTTGTGCATTTACTAAGCCTAGGATAAAGACTCTGCTTTGTAGAACACTCTTCTCGTTGAGAACCAGCAGGCCCCTATCTGTTAATTAGTGTTTCGCAACCTTGGCAACTTGAAGATGTATGCGGACTTCAACTCCCAGAATTCTTAGCTGGCTGGGGAATTCTAGGAATTGAAGTCCATGCATCTTAAAGCTGCCAACGTTGAGAAATCTGATTTTAACCTTCCAGAAGCTATAAAGAGAGGGGTTTCCCCCCAACCCCCAAGCATTGAGACAGGATAAAGGTGGAGTTGGTACAGAGTTTTGCGTGTCGCATCAAAAGAGTTTGATGGTGGAGCCAGATTTTCCCCCTTCTGTTTTTGTTTTCTGGTACTTTCTTGCACAATTTTGTTTTTATATTGCGGTTGTGAGCTGCCTGTGGTTCTGATTTTGAAATGGGCAACTCTCCAAGTATTATAAATAAATGTGTGTTTGCCTTGGTGCAAATGTCAACTCCTTGGAAGACTTAGTGGTCACTTGTAGAATTTAGCTTAAACCAAAATTATCTCAGCCATCCACACAAGCCGGCCTATGGGATAAACCAGCTTTTTCTATTCATGCTGGTTGGGATTTCCACGTGTTTGTGATTTTACCAGAGTTGTGGGTTCACCATTGCCGAAGGTGCTTTTTTTTCCCCTCCAAAAGACAACTGGACTTTCTTGTTCTTTTTTCCTTTGAAAACGTTTCCTTCTCATCCAAGAAGCTTCTTCAGTTCTTCCATTTAGAACTGAAGAAGCTTCTTGGGTGTGAAGTGAAATGATTTCAGAGGAAAAAAACTACAAAAATCCAGTTGCCTTTTCAAAAAAAAAAAGAGAGCACTTTTGGAACAACTATGTCCTTGGAGCAAGGCTCTTCAAACTTGGCATGTTTAAGACTAATGGACTTCAACTCCCAGAATTCCTGAGCTAACATGACTGGAGGAAGAATTCTGGGAATTGAAGTCCACAAGTCTTAAAGCTGTCGAGTTTGAAGACCCCTGGAATAGATAGATAGAGAAAGAGAGGTAGAATAGATAGATAGAAAGAGAGATAGATATATAGATAGAATAGATAGGAGAGAGGGAGAAAGATAAAATAGATAAGATAGAATAAATAGAGAGACAGAGAGAAAGAGAGAAAGAGAGATAGATAGAATAGATAGATGGAGAGAGATAGAGAAATAGAATAGATAGATTAAGAGAGGTAGAATAGATAAATAGAAAGAGAGATAGATAGAATAGATAGAGGAGAGAGGGAGAGGAAAGATAGGATAGATAGATAGATAGAATAGATAGATGGAGAGAGAGAGAGAGAGAGAGATAGAATAGATAGATAAAGAGAGGTAGAATAGATAGAAAGAGAGATAGATAGAATAGAGGAGAGAGAGAGAAGGAGATAGGATAGATAGAATGGATAGATAGAATAGATCGAAGGTCTTCAAACTTGGCACGTTTAAGACTTCTGGATTTCCAACTCCCAGAATTCCTGAGCTAACATGACTGGAGAAGGAATTCTGGGAATTGAAGTCCACAGGTCTTAAAGCTGTCAAGTTTGAAGACCCCTGGCCTAGAGAGATAAGAGGCTATGTCTGTGCAGCCTTGACTATAAGCATAGTCAAGAAATAGAATGGGGAACGTATTACCATGCGTGGTGGTGCTGCAAAAAAATGCAGGAATATTGGCTTAGGACGGGGAAGCGGCTGGAGGAAATGTTGGGTTTTAAAGTAGATCACCTTCCAGAATGTTTTCTATTAGGAATTATGTCAAAAATATATCAGAAAGATGAGCTTTATTTGATTATACACATTATGACTGCAGCAAGGATAGCGTTTGCTCAGAACTGGAAAGAGACAGTTATACCAAGTGAAGAAGAAGTAATAAACAAAATCTTGCTATGCACTGAAATGGACAAGTTAACTCTAGAAATGAAAAACAACGATGAATCGGCATATTGTGCAATTTGGGATAAATTCTATCATTGGTAGGAGCAGAGAGGAAGGTCTTAAGTTGGGAAATGAGTTGTTGAAAGGATAAATGGTTGGATGAGTTGAAAAGAAGACAAACGATGTTAGAAATGTAATGTATGAATGAACAAATGTATATATGTATATAGTTGAATAATTGTTTATAGGAAAATATATATATGCAATATTGACCCAAAATCACGTCAAACCGACTTCACCATGTTCAATGTTTTTAATTGTTTTGTTTAATAAAAATTAAAAAGAGAAAGAAACCATCCCAATTTTTACATTTCACCAACTTAAATCTCCATCTCCATTCCCCCCACAACAAGGCCCAATTATTTTTCCCTCCCCCATTTCTATGGCAGCCAGAAAGGCAAGCAGTAGTTCTTGGAGGCTGACATAACCACGTGACCAGAGCGGTATAATGTCTCCTGCCTTGGGCAGGGAGTTGCACTAGAAGACCTCCAAGGGTCCCTTCTATCCCTATGACTTGGTCAAAGTCTATGAAATACAGGGAAATACAGTTTGGGACAAGCAGGTGCTGGCTTAGGTGCCTATTCAGAAAGTTGTCCCTGCAAGCAGAAGGGGAACACCAGGTGTTAGAGAGAGGGAGGAGAGAGAGAGGAGGAGGAGAGAGAGGGAGAGAGAGGAAAGAGAGAGACGGAGGGAGAGAGGAGAGGGAGAGAGAGATGGAGGGAGAGAGGGAGGAGAGAGGGGAGAGGGGGAGGGAGAGAGAGAGGGAGGGAGAGGGAGGGAGAGAGGAGGAGAGAGGAGAGAGAGGAAGAGAGAGGAGGGAGAGGGAGAGAGAGAGAGAGATGGAGGGAGAGAGGGAGAGAGGGGGAGAGGGGAGAGAGAGAGGGAGAGGAGGAGAGAGGGAGAGAGAGGAGAGGGAGAGAGGAAAGAGAGAGAGACGGAGGGAGAGAGGGAGAGGGAGAGAGAGATGGAGGGAGAGAGAGAGAGGAGGAGGAGAGAGAGGGAGAGAGAGGAAAGAGAGAGACGGAGGGAGAGAGGGAGAGGGAGAGAGAGATGGAGGGGAGAGGGAGGGAGAGAGGGAGAGAGAGAGGGAGGGAGGGAGAGAGGAGGGGAGAGAGGGGAGAGAGGGAGAGAGGAGGGAGAGAGATGGAGGGAGAGGAGAGAGGAGAGAGAGAGAGGGAGAGGAGGGAGAGAGAGGGAGGGAGGGGAGAGAGAGAGAGGGAGGGAGAGAGGAGGGAGAGAGGGAGAGAGGAGGGAGGGGGAGAGAGAGACGAGGAGAGAGAGAGGAGAGAGAGAGAGAGAGACAGAGGGAGAGAGAGAGAGAAAGAGAGAGAGAGAGAGAGAGACGGAGAGAGAGAGAGAGAGAGAGAAAGGGGAGAGAGGGAGGGAGGGAGGGAGGGAGAGATTGAGGGGAGGGCTGCCTTAATGTCTCCTGACTGATATTTTCCCCGACAGCTGATTCAGTTTCTGTTTGGCCAGCTCCAGTCCAGGCCCAACAGCCCTGGGATAAAGAGAAAACGGTGAGTACCCTCATGTGATGCCTACGTGAGCAAAGGGTGGGGGGGGTCTCTCTTCTCTTGCAAAGCATGGAGCTGTTTCAAAGGGCAGAGCTGGTCATGGGGATCTGAGCAGGGGTGGAATTGATGAGTCAGAGCTGCTGAAGTGGCTGATTCAGGGCCCCGGGACAGCCACCCAGTCAGCTGCTGTTGGCCTTTGTTTGGGAGCAAGCTGGGCTGAGGGAGAAGAGACCAATGCCGAAGGCTTGGGGTGATGGGGGCAAGGCAAGCTGCTTCACCAACCCCACCCCATGGGACCAGCTACTCATAGCTCTGAGGGAGATCTACCGGGATTGGATTGAAATGAGGTCACCCTGAGGGGTGGGGGTGTATTTTTTGGTCCACCTCATTCGTGGGATGCTCTGGGATGGCCAAAAGGGGCTTGAGAACATCATGGGGGGTTTTTGGGAGCAGTTTATCCATCCTTGTCCAACCATCGTTGAAAGAAAAGAGATTGGACCAACACTCAGATAATCAGAGTTGGAAGGGACCTTGTAGTCATCTAGTCCAACCCCCGCCCAAGCAGGAGACCCCTACGCCATTTCTGACAAATGGCAGTCCAATCTCTTCTTGAAGGTCTCAAGTGATGAAGCTCCCACAACTTCCAAAGGCAACTTCTGTTCCATGAGTTGATTGGTCTCCCTGTCAGATAATTCCTTCTTATTTCCAGGTTGAATCTCTCCTTGTTCAGTTTCCATCCATTATTCCTTGTCTGGCCTATAGGTGCTTTAGAAAATAGCTTGACCCCTTCCTCCTCTCTGTGGCAGCCCCTCAGATATTGGAAGACTGCTCTCCTGTCTCCCCTGGTCCTTCTCTTCCCTAGACTAGCCAGGCCCAGTTCCTGCAACTGTTCATCGTACGTTTCAGCCTCCAGTCCCCTCATCATCCTGGTTGCTCTTCTCTGCACTCTTTCTAGAGTCTCAACATCTTTTTTATAGTGTGATGACCAAAACTGGATGTAGCACTCTAGGTGTGGTCTTACTTTATAGAGTAGTATTAGTACCTCCCTTGATTTTGATTGTATCCCTCTGTTAATACAATTTAGGATTGCATTGGCTTTTTTGGCTGCTGCACTCAATCTTGTCATAAGTGGAAGAAGTTTTTTTTTTTTTCACACTTGGCAACTTTAACATGAGTTGACTTTCACCCTCAGAATTCCCCAGTCAGCCTGTTTTAAGGTACACACTTCAATTCCCAGAATTCCCCAGCCAGCGAATTTGTCCCTACCTAGTCTATGTCCACATAGTCTCTAACCTGATTCATAAGTAAAAAATAGGATTAAGTCTTCCATTTTCTGAGTAAACAAATAACAAGTACATAAATTTATGGAGTTATAAAGGCACCAAGGCTAAAAACCAGGAGACTGTGAGTTGTAGTCCCACTTTATGCCCAAAGCTAGATGGGTGATCTTGGACCAATCTCTGTCCTTCAGCCCTTGGAAACGAACAATGGCAAACTTCCTCTAAATCCAGATATCACCAAGACTAACTTGAAGGCATCATCAATAAATGAAATAATCTGTCATAAAGCTGTGGGAGCCACACATCAGGATGCGGGGGTTCAACTGGCTTTCTTCCTATCTGCCCATAGGCCTCTCATGTTGGATGACGGGAACTCTGCCCCACAGGTGGCCAAATTCAGAAGACCTCTGCCTTTGGATCCCTTTCACGAGCCTTGCTACATTCAGCCGGTAAGTTTGGGATTGCGATCCGTCCAGCCTTTGGTTTCTAACCTGCTCTTGTTTTGGCTGGCAACCGATTTGAGAGGTCAGTCGGCTCTTTGTTGGCCGGTGGTTTGAGGAGGTGCTCTTTGGTTTGAAGCAAAATCGTTTGTGGGATTGTAATGGTCTGTGCGAATGACCTCGGGAGATGGAGGGAGCCACCGATGGGGAGGTCTGGTGTGTGTGAAACGTGTCCCAGCCCACAGAAGAAGGGAGAGAATGGGAAGCGTTTCAGAAGGGACCCTTCCTCATTTTCCAGAAAGTAAAAGGAAAGAGGGGAGAAATACTAATTTATTGAGAGTTTTCGCAGCGATAATTTAGCACCAGAAAAATAAACACAGATGGCTGATGCTTCATTTAACATCTTTATAAACATAAGTAGATTTTACAAACTAGTTGTAGATTTCTCCAACACGGAGCAAACTCAAGCAGAAACATGTTGCAACTTCAGAGCAGAGCTCCAGTCTTAGGCAAGCGAGTTTCATCTTCAATAGACAGACTCAGATCTCAACATAGCTGCAGAGTTGCAGAGCTTAACACAGAGCCACGCCTAGACTACTTTTAGTTTCAGTTTCCAGCCTAGGCTAATTCTAGTTTCAGTTTCCAAAACAGTCCTCATTGGCTGATTTAGTTGCTATGCCTATTCGTTGGCTGACCTTGTTACCCTGCTCTATTCCAGTTCATGAATATACTGACATACTTTCGGTACCAATAGGAGAGAATATGTGGAGCTCAGGGTTGACATGAGAGGTCCTTCGGGCTCTTTGGGCTTGGTGGTTTTCATGCAGATGTTTCATGACCCAGCTAGGTAACATTGTCAGTACTAGAAAGCAGGAGGAGGAGGACTGTGGGGTGGTGCTCTCTCAACTTGGTTGTTTTCTTGCATACATAGATAATAGATAGATAGATAGATAGATAGATAGATAGATAGATAGATAGATAGACAGATAGATGATAGATAGATAGATAGATAGATAGATAGATAGATGAGAGAGAGAGAGAGAGAGAGAGAGGGGATAGATAGATAGATAGATAGATAGATAGATAGATAGATAGATAGATAGATAGATAGATAGATAGATAGATAGATAGATAGATAGATAGATAGAGTGAGAGAGAGAGAGAGAGAGAGAGAGGATAGATAGAAGATAGATAGATAGATAGATATAGATAGATAGATAGATAGATAGATAGATAGATAGATAGATAGATAGATAGATAGATAGATAGATAGATAGATAGATAGATAGATAGATAGATAGATAGATAGATAGAGATAGAGATAGAGATAGATAGATATAGATAGAGAGAGAAAGAGAGAGAGAGGATAGATAGATAGATAGATAGATAGATAGATAGATAGATAGATAGATAGATAGATAGATAGATAGAGATAGATAGATAGATAGATAGATAGAGAGAGAGAGAGAGAAGAGAGATAGATAGATAGATAGATAGATAGATAGAGATAGATAGATAGATAGATAGATAGATAGATAGATAGATAGATAGATAGATAGATAGATAGATAGATAGATAGATAGATAGATAGATAGATAGATAGATAGAGATAGATAGATAGATAGATAGATAGAGAGAGAGATAGAGAGAGAGAGATAGAGAGATAGAGAGAGAGAGATAGATAGATAGATAGATAGATAGATAGATAGATAGATAGAGATATAGAATAAATAGATAGATATAGATATAGAATAGATAGTTATAGAATACATATAGAATAGATATTGCATGTCTATATATGTGTTATGTATGCGTAGTTTTGAGAGCAGGCAACAGAATTTCATTTTTAATGTGTACCAGTGTACCCACAGTAAAAAATAACAATAAAGGTTATCTTTTACTCTTTAACTCTTTAAAAGAGGTTGTAAAATCAAGTTGGTCACATGAATTGACCCATTTTACGATTGTCACGACCTACGACCATAATGGGCAGGCCCATAATAGTCATAAGTTGAGGATTCCCTGAAGATGTGTTTCCCCCTCTTCCCTGTTTGTAGCCATCCGCAGAGCCTGCCTCATGTTTAAACAGCCCTGTTCCAAGAGGAGCCATCATTTCTGATGTTTCTGAAGCCGCCCAGCCCAGTCCGGTGGCTTTACAGCTCCCTCCCGACAGTGAGAGGTAAATCGTTAAATGAAAATAGTGGGGAAATGAGGGAGGAAAAATAAAAGAAGTGTAAAAGGGGGGGAAAGAGAAAGAAAACATGGACTTCTAACTCTTTTTAGCACATTAAAATAAGATAGAAATAATACAGCCTCAACTTTTTACTTTTACACACTAATATGTATTAAAGCCATGTCTGTAACAACAAACTTATCAACACAACCCAAAGTTAAAGTTTCACTTGTTTCCACCTGGCGCATAAAATCCAGAAGTGGTTTCTAAGTAAAAATGAAGTTGGTTGTGTTCTTGTCTTTGGTTAAAGCAGTCAATTTAGCCATCTTGGCTAGGTTCCATCAGTTTTTCCAGCCATTCATCCAGTAGGGAACAAGGTTAGCCTATTACTAAATCCGTCATTGGTTGTCCTCCATAGCTCTTCCCCATACATATTTCGATTCCAGTTCCCGTAAATCTCCAGCCAAGATGTCCAATTTGGTTGCTTTAGTTCAGCTGGACATCAAAGTGACATGCACATCATGTCACTGAAGACTTTGGAGACCTAGTGGATAATCCCTTAAATATGAGCCAGCACTTTAAGCCTCATGGACTTCAACTCCTAGCGATGTTGGCTGAGAGTTGATGTCCACAAGTCTTAAAGTTGCCAAGTTTGGAGGCCCCTGCTCTACAGGTAGGAAGCCACCCCTGCGAAGTTCTTCTGCGCAATCCTTGCAGATGTTTTCATATGAAAACAGTTATTGGGACATGTTTGGGCTGTTCTTAGGAAGAGGAAGAGTCTGGAGCCAGTTGAGTTGGACCAAAGGAAGGCAGAATATGGAGACAACTTATTTATCGTTCCAGGGAAACCAATCTTCTGCTGATCAAGGAAGAAGCCGCTGCTCCGGACAGGAAAGCTGCATTCACCAGTCCTGATGTTCCTTTGGTTGGATACAACCCCTGTCCAGAGCCCCCTGTGCTGCCCATTACTGTGGTCCAATCGGTCTTAGATGGGAGGACAAGATGTGATGATTTGCAACCAATGTGTTTGCAGCCCCAGGAAAGACGATCATTTTTGGACAGGTGAGGCACAGGTGTGCACGCAGCATTGTTGCAGGGCAATGCTGCTCTCTTAGACTGCAATTCTGATGACCCCCAAACTATGGTGTTCTTCGGTCATGCAGGTTGGGAGTTATGAACAGAACAGAAACATGGATTGCAGGTAGTCTTCAAAGTTCGACGGTAGTGGAGCCTGCTTATTACAGTCGTAACTTGGGTTGATGACATGATTTTTTTTTACAACCTTTTTTGCAGTGGTTGTTAAGACAGTCACTGTGCTAAAGTGAATCCGCAGTTGTTAAGCAAATGGTTCACTATGGGTGTGGTTTTGCTGAAACTGGAAGTAAATATGAGACACTGCAAACACCCATAAATGCAGGGATGTGATTCTACCGGTTTGCACCGGTTCAATAGAACCGGTTGTTATGATTCTGCGAAGTTTGCAGAACTGGCAAAAAATGGGGGAAAGGGGTGGTTGCTGCAAAAACAGAAGAAGCCATGCCCACCCAGTCACATGGCCACGCCCACTTATCCACAGCCACAGACCCGGTTGTTAAAAAATTTGAATCCCACCTGTGCATAAATGTAGTGGCTGGTGTTTGGTCACATGATTACGAAGAGGGCCCTGACCCTCAACATTTCAAATCTGGGTCATAACTCCCCTTTTTCTGGTGAGTTGTAATTTTGAATTGTTGCCCAGTTAACCATCATAACTTGAAGACTGCCTGTAGAACTTTGGGGTTGCCCTCTGTATATTTTCATATGAGATGATCTCAAAATCCTGAATGTAAAGTTGACTCCTGCTTCCTTTGTTGTCCCTGATCTGCTGGAGATCATCCTGTTCACATATTGAAATTTTGTAAGCTTTTGGTAAGCTCTTACGCGAGAATGCTCCTATTTTATACTAGAGTACTGAAACGTTGTTAGTTCTAGATTTGACATCTGGGAACTGGTGAAAAATTTCAGGAGAGAATACTGAAATACATGTGAGTTTGGGCGATTTTGGGGGGAGTTGGCGAGGCTGCCACAAAGAGGGGGTGTGTGTGTCAATTTATTCTCCAAAGCACCGGAGGGCAGGACAAGAAACAATGGATGGAAACTAATCAAGGAGAGAAGCAACCTGGAATTAAGGAGAAACTTTCCAATAGGCAGGACAATTCACTAGTGGAATTCCTTGCCCTCAAAAGTTGTAGGGGCTTCATCATTGGGATTTTTAAGAAGAGACTGGACAGTCACATGTCTGAAATGGTATATGTGGCCTCCTGCATGAGCATGGGGCTGGACTAGAAGACCTCCAAGGTCCCTTCCAACTCTATTCTGATTTATCTGAAAATCACCTGATTTTTTTTCTGGACAGCTGTCTTTTTTATGTTTCTTTAGAACAGTCATACCTGATCTCTGGGACGGGGCTGATCTGAATTTGGAAGGCTTTCAGATCTTCCTAAGAAACCCGCAGTACAGTCTGGAAACCAACAGATCTCTGGAGGTAAATTCCCTAAGCTGGCTGGGGGAATTCTGGGAGTTGAAGTCCCACAAGTCTTAAAGTTTGAAAAACATCAGGTTAGAGATGTCCACAAGAGGGGTTAAAAAAAAAAAACCAAGGATGTTCTACCTGTGTGATTACAGGTAGTCTTCGACTTGTGACTTATGACCACAATTAAGCCCAAACATTCTGTTATTAAGTGAGATATTTCTTAAGTGAGTTTTGCCTCATTTTATGACCTTTCTTGCCACAGCTGTTAAGTGAGTCACTGCAGTTGATAAGTTAGTAACCTGGTTGTTAAGTGAATCCGGCTTCCCCATGGAGTTTGTTTTTCAGAAGGTTGACCTTGGGACACAGCAACAGTCATAAGTATGAACCAATTGCCAAGCATCTGAATTTTGATCACATGATCGTGGGGATGTTTCAAAGGTCGTAACTGTGAAAAACAGTCATAAGTCACTTTTTTCAGGGCCGTTCTAACTTTGAACGGTCACTAAATGAACTGTTGTAAGTCGAGGACTACCTGCATTTAAGAGAGTGGAATTCCTGCCTTCTAATGACGATGGTTGGTGGGGAAGTTGCAAGCGCTGCTTCGAACTCGGAACAAGCATGGCCAATTCAAAGGCTTCCTGAAACATCCTATAATTGTGCTTGTGAACAGTTTGTTGCATCCCTTTTAGAGTGGAGAAAACCGGGGTGAGATTCTACCGGTTCGGACCGGTTCGTGTGAACCGGATGTTACGTTTTCATCTTGTTTACCGAACCGGTATTTCAACTGACCGGCTGGCCCATTCACCCTTCCCCTCCCAGGAGGGTCCATGCGATGCAGGTAAATGCAGGGTCCACATTGAGGCTCTGGGAGAGGGAAAAACGGGCCTTCCGGAAGTTTGGAAATGGGCCTGTTTCCGGCTTCCGGAGGGCCTCCAGAACCCCGGGGGAGGCCGTTTTTGCCCTACCAGAGGCCCGGGGGAGGCTTCTGGACCCTGGAGAGGCTAAAAAACGGCCCTCCTGGAAGTTCTGGTAGGCCACGCCCACCATGGCCACGCCCACCCAGCAACTGGGCAACGAACCAGTTGCTGGTATTTTTAAATCCCACCCCTGGGAGAAAGGGCCTAAAATATTTAAAAACATGTCTAGTAAATGTTGGAAATGTAACCCAAAAACGGGCACATTTTATCATATGTGGTGGGTTTGTGTTAAAAGCAAAAAAAATAATAATAATAATTTTGGGGCAAAGATATACAGGTGGTTAGAAAAGGTGATAGGGAAACATGTAGATTTTAAACCTGAACTGCTTTTATTAGGTATAATACCAGATAAACGTAATAAGCAAAGTATATATTTAACATTGCCTGTCTTAACAGCAGCGAGGATCATATTCGCATAATATTTGGAAAAATGAAGAAAACACTGCGAGACAAAGAGATAATTAGGAAGATACTAGATTGGATAGACGTACACTGAAAATTAAACCAAAAGAAGACACAGAATATTATCAAACATGGAATTTATTTTACCAGTGGTTGGAAAAAAGGGGTGGAGAATAAAAAAATGGAATCTGTATTGTTAAGCAAATTAAATACCCAGACAACATGATGTTTATTAAGCACTAATATAAACAACAGAAAATTTTAGAGAGAGAGAGAGAGAGAGAGAGATGATATAGAAATAGAAATGTCCTACCTGCAAATGAATACTTCAGCTTCAACCATAACAACACAAGAGCAAACAATAGATGCAAACTCAAGGTTAATCGCACCAACCTTGATTTCAGGAAATACGACTTCAGCAACAGAGGGGTCAATGTCTGGAATACTCTACCTGACTCTGTGGTTTCTTTCCCAACCCCAAAAACTTTAACTTTAGACTGTCTACTATTGACCTCACCCCTTTCCTAAGAGGTCTGTATGGGGCATGCATAAGCGCACCATCGTGCCTACCATCCCTGTCCTATTGTTTCTTTTGTTTTTCTTATTTTTCTTATATGTATCCATATATTCATGATTATGTTTTTACTTATACCTATTATCTTATAAGCAATTGACAAATCAAATAAATAAATAAAAATAAAATATATAGATATATATAGAGAGAGAGAGAATGAAGAAAGGGTCACAATAAAAACATTTTGTTCCTTGCTGTGCATTTGACCCCAAAGCAAGCTGAGTATCTTTTCTTTCTTTCTTTCTTTCTTTCTGTTAGGCTTTTAATCCCATGATCCCGTCGAGTGAGTGGGCTTTAAATGACGTGGAGGCTGATTTGTCTGGGGTAAGAGAAGGACCTGCAGAAGGGGAAACACACAGATGTGGTACTGTATCCACAGAGGGATAGCATCAAGATCACAGGAAGTGATAGTACCGCTTTATATAGTGCACTGGTGAGACCACACTTGGAATACGACATCCAGTTCTGGTCACCACAATAAAAAAAAAAGAGGTTGAGATTCTGGAAAGGGTGCAGAGAAGAGCAACCAAGACGATCAGGGGCCAAGAGGCTAAATTCAGAGGTGGGATTCAGCAGGTTCTGACCAGTTCTGGAGAACCAGTAGCGGAATCTTTGAGTCGTTGGGAGAACCAGCAAATCCCACCTCTGACTGGCCCTGTCAACACTATCTCTTCTCTGCCTCCCATTGAGTCCCAGCTGATCGGCTGGGTCTTCTTTGGTTGCCCTGCACAGGAGAACCGAGCTGGAAAGCAGGTTAGTGGGGTGGGGAGAGAATGGAGATTTTGCAGTATCCTTCCCCTGCCACACCCACTAAGCCATGCCCACTAAGTCACGCCCACCAAGCCAGCCATGCCCACCAAGCTACGCACACAGAACCAGTCGTAAACATTTTTGAATCCCACCACTGGCTAAATTGTATGATGGAACAATAGAGGGAATTACCATAGCTATGTCTAGCCTAATGGAGGGAAGGATTAAGGGTGACACGATAGCCGTCTTCCAGCTGTCACCGAGAAGTCAACCATTCTCTGAAGCACCAGAAGGTAGGACAAGAAGTAATGGATGGAAGATTATCAAAGAGAGATCCTATCTAGAACGAAGGAGAATTTTCCGTCATGGAGAACAATTAATCAGTGGAACGGTTTGCTGTTAGAAGTTGTGGGTGCTCCATCACTGAAGCCTTTTAATAAGAAATTGGACAAAACATTTGTGTGAAATAGTACCTGCTTGAACAGGGGGTTGGACTAGAAGACAACCCAAAAACATCCCTTCCAGCACTGTTATATTCTCTTATGTCGAATTCTGGCATGTTAAATTTGTCATGTGTAAACTCACTTCCTAAATCAGAAAGCCAAGGCTCGTGGTGGTTGATGCCGCCAAGCATCTTCCAATCCCCTGTAGGCCTTCAGTTCAATGCCATTCTGCTTCTCCAGCAGATATCATGCAACTGAAAATCGGCAAAATCTGGTTGAGATCTGAGGGTCGACTGTTCTCCAAAGCATCAGAGGGTAGGACAAGGAGCAATGGATGGAAGCTTATTGAAGAAAGATCCGATTTAGAACTTGGGAGAAATGTCCTGAAAGCGACAACAATTAATCAGTGGAATGGCTCGCTTCCAGAAGTTGTGGGTGCTCTATCACTGGGGTTTTTTTAAAATTTTTTTGCCTGGAATGGTATAAAATCTCCTGCTTGAGCAGAGGGTTGGTCTAGAACAGGGGACGCCAACCTTTTGGACCTCGGGGACCAACAAACTCATAATTTTAAATCCCGGAGACCACTAATATGAATTTTGACTGATGGTTGTTTGCTGACATTGGGGGGGGAGAGAGAGAGAGAGAGAGAGAGAGAGAGAGAGAGAGATCTGATCCCCCTTCTCTCCCTCCCTCCCTCTCTCTCTCTCATACACACAAGCACACATAGGCAGGGTGGGATTCAAATTTCTTAACAAGCGGTTCTTGGGGGTGGCCTAATTTGTGGGTGTGGCTTGGTGGTCATGTGACTGGCTGGGCATCGCTTGTATGTAAATATTATAAATATTTATGTAAATATTGATTTTTTTTATTAAAAAAGAGCAACTTTTACCCAAAATCAAGCAAAGCAGGCAGGCAGATTGAGAGTTGCTCACAGAATCACAGATTCACTTAGAGATCTGTGTTTCTGCCATCGGCTATCTGAGTCTGCAACTGAATAATAGAACCTTCTGTCCTAAGGGAGGTTCGGCTGTGCTTAAAAGCAGAGCCGAAGATCTAAAGATTAGCTACAAAGCAAGAAATCCAACGATTTCCTGCTTTCTAGCTAATCTAAATCTCCCGGCACAGCAGAACAGCTGATGGTCGGGGAAAAGAAACAGGAAAAATAGCAACTTAGCAGGCAAGTTTGCCAGGTAAGTAGTGAGTGGGTGGGGGAGGGTTCCCGCGGGTCATGTGGGCAGCACAGCCTTGTGTTCCTGCACAGCCTGGATTAATTGCTTTGTGGGGGAGGTGCTCTGGGGATGAGATTTCTCTGCAGACCACCAAAATTTTCTTGCAGACCACCAGTGGGCCACAGTCCACCAGTTGGCAACCACTGGACTAAAAGACCTCTAGGTCTTTTAGGGGCTGTTCCAATCTGTTCTCCAAAACTTCAAACAGGAACATTTCCCAGGCGAGACTTCTGCCTGAAGAACAGGTATTTAGCAGGGCCACCTTCCCAAAAACTTTGCTTAAAATATTTGGCCACAGTATTGCAAAGAACAACTGATCAAAATCTATGCTTTTGCACGAGTATGAATAATTGCTGTCTCAGGAAAGGTCAGTGTCATTTCTTGAATAAAATGAGGCTTGATATGTAGACACAGGTAGAATAGTATGGGGTCTCCTGCTTGAGCAGTGGGTTGGACTAGACAACCTCCAAGGCTCCTCCCAAGCATATTATTCTATGTTCATCAGCACAGAAATAGCATGCTGCTGCACTTAACTAGGACAACGTTGCTATGATCTGCATCACTTCCAAGTAAATTTTTCATCATGCACAACAAGACCTTTTTAATCTTTAGCTGCCTATATTTGCTTTGGATAGTGAATGAGGCGGCATATAAATTTAATAAATAAAATACACCTGCACATTTAAGACGTGCATAAGCATTGAAGGTTCTTGGAGTGTGGCCATCAGAAATCTCCAGAAGTTGCTCCTTATGTGATTTATTTTCCCCCCTCAAATAGCAGAGGGAGGAAATTATTAAATGAACAACCAACAAGCAGACATGCTAATCATATTTTATTTTAATATTAAGCCTAAGTGAAACCATGTTTCATTTGTATCCTGGTCCCACTCACCCCTCAGAGGTCAGATCTGCAGAAGAGCGGCTTTCCTTCAGAAAAAAAATAATCATGCATCCCACAGTTTATGCACATTAAGTAGAGGAATATAATCCCAAATCTGAAAGAGGCTATTCAAGCAAATCCCTTGCAAAGGACAAGAATCCAGATTAAAGCCTCCCGCATCTGAGATTAAAAAGATTTATTTCCAGATTAGCAATCGTTCTTTTTTTTAAAAAAAAATTCACTTAATATAGTGAACTGAAACAATGTCATTGACAAGCTATTGTAGTTCAGTATTTTCTCCATCCTTCTCATGTATGCATGTCCTGTTTGTTTCTGCAATAGGTGTAAGCAGACACAGGTGCCCATAGTATTTATTTTTGCAGTTAAATAAGATGTTTGTAAGGTGATCTTTATTTTTATTTTGACAAGATGCCCTGAAGCATCATCACCTTGGCTAATGCCCAGGGATGCTGAGAATGCTTTCAGTCACAGGTAGTCCTCGACTTACGACCAGAATTTCTGTTGTTAAGTGGAACATTTGTGAAGTGAGTTTTGCCCCGTTTTATGACCTTTCTTTGCTCTGTTGTTAAGTGAATTGCTGCAGCTGATAAGTTAATAACCCAGTTATCAAGTGAATCTGGTTCTTCCCTTGACTTTGCTCGTCAGAAGTTTGCAAAAGGGGAATAACATGACTTTGGGACACTGCAACCATCATAAATGTGAGTCAGCTGTCAAGCATCTGAATTTGGATGACATCCTAGGAATGCTGGAAAGGTCGTAACTGTGAAAAACGGCCGTAATTTGCTTTTTTCAAGTGCCGTTGTAACTTTGAAAGGTCACTAAACAAACTGTTTGTCCTGCCCCTGTCGGAGTCTGAATCCGAGGAAGAAGACGAACAGTTGACAGGGAGTGGGAATGTGGCTCCGTTGGCTGTGGAGGAAACTGGGGAAGGGCAAAGTCAGGCTGGGCAGAGCAGGAGAAAGGTAGAACAAGGGAGAGGGGGTTCAGAGGAAGACCTAGGCCCATCCTCTCTTTATCCTAGGGCACGCAGGGAGGAATGGAGAAGAGAGCAATGTAGGTTGTGTGGCTTACGGGGGAGGAAAGGGCCCTGATTCCCTTCTCCCTGGGAATGAGAGTTTAAAAGAGATGCATGCCGAGTGCGGCAGCTGCTGGGAGCAATCGTGAGTTTATCTTGTGTTGCCTTTGTGTATCCGGTGTTCCTGGTGACTTCCCAACCATGTTGAGTTATTGCCATGTCTTCACATCTGGAATTCTTGTCTCCTGCCCTGCCAGACCAATTATCTCATTTTGCCTTGATTGGAGTTATAGTTACAGTTTTTGTTGACCACGTTTTGGACTTGATTCTCTGCAGCCAAAGGCTGTTCCTGGGAGAGTTTTTTCTCCAGCCAGAAGCTAACCAGGACATTGGGGGCAAAGTTGGAGCTAATAAAGGGACTCCTACTGATGATCTGACTGTGTTGCCTTTGTGCCATCCCCCGGGTCATCACACTGTTGCAAGTCGAGGACTATCTGTATTGATGCCGATTGATTAATAGACGGTACAATACAGCAAGAGATGTTGCTGATTTTTAGCTTAGTTAATTGCGTGGTTCCTTGGCTGGTTTTTCGCACAGCGTCTGAGTATGTAGCAGTAAGATCTGGCATCAACAGACGAGTCTTCTACTCTTTAAGGAGGTCTGTGCATAAGGGCAGACCTGTCTCCTCTCTCTTAATACATTCAAACCAAATTTGGTGTTGCTTACTCGCCCACAAATAAAAGTGTGAAAGCATTCATTAAACCACTTTTCTTTGGGCCTGCATTTCCATCCATGCTCACATGGCCGAGTTTGCAGGGTTGCCACTAAAGTTCCCAAGGTGGCAGGACGGGCAGGAAGGCAGGGAGAAAGAATGGAGGGAAAGAGATCCAACGTAGAACAAAGCAGAAAATTCCGGATAGTGAGAACAAGGAGTCAGAAGAAGAGCTGGCCTCCAGAAGTGGCGGGTTGCTCCATCCCTGGAGGTTTTTAAGAAGAGTCTGGACAACAATATGTCTAAAATGGCACAGGGTCTAGAAGACCTCCAAGGTCCCTTCCCACTCTGTTTTTCTCTGATTCTGTAAGAATCTCCTGCTTGAGTAGGGGGCTGGACTAGAAGACCTCCCAGGTCCCTTCCAACTCTGTCATTCTGTCATTCTCTTATTCTGTCCTGTTCTATATCAGCCCCCCCACCCTTTTTTTAAAAAAACCATCACTACCTCTCTCTCTCTCTCTCTCTCTCTCCTTTTCTTGGGCAATAACTCTGCCTTGTTGTACCATACTTCGTGTTGTTGTTGTTGTTGTTGTTATTATTATTTATTATTATTATTATTATTATTATTATTATTATTATTATTATTATTATTATTATTATTATTATTATTATTATTATTGCACCAGTCTGCAGATGCTCACTGTGGAACAGCTGGAGAAGAGCAAAAATAAGAAGTCGTCCTGAGGACCAGAGCCTCGTCTGCAGTACCACTTGCCCGGGAGATGGATAGTGACTTCTGGAAAACACGGCTTTGTCTGCTGACTTTGTATGGGATTCCGGTGGCCAACACACACACACACACACACACACACACACACACACACACGCTCTTCACAAGGAAAGACTGTTTCCAACATAACTCTTGTGCTGCTATTTGGACCAGTTCAGGACACCCTATTCGAGCTGAGAGCTCCATGCGTTCAAGTGGTTCATTTTTGGTGGGTGGGGTTGGAGTCCATGCATTCAACTGGTTTGTTCTGCATACTCTAGCAAGCCTCCTCCAACCTGGTGCCCTCCAGATATTTTGGACTACAACATCCTTCATCCACAGCCGGCGTGGTGATTAGCCAACCGTGTCTGGTGTTGTTAAGCGTTATCTGTTTTATCTCTAGGCTGTTCAACAAACACGACCTCACGTAGGAACCAACCTCTGGTTAAGTGATCCTTTTCCTGTTTTATGTCTTCTCAGCTCACATTTTTTTGACTCCTCTTGAATCCCAGTTGACGTTTCTGATTTGGGATTTTGGTCCAGTTTTTCAAACTCCTGGAGTTTCTTGAATTAGCTTAAAGGGGTTAAACCCTAATTTGAGCTGTAAATTCCAGGATGCTTTGAGGGCTGTGAAAAGTATCTGTGGCTTCACTTTTGATATCATTCCTTTTAAGAACTGATTGGAAGTCGAGAGTGACTTGAGATCATGTCATCCCATTGCTCTTTATCGGAGGTGGGCAGCTATGGTGACTTTACGACCCGTGGACTTCATCTCCCAGAATTCCCGTGCGGGCTCAGGAATTCTGGGAGTTGAAGTTCACAGGTTGTATAAGTTGCCTTAGCTGTCCATCATCTTCTTTTAACAAGCCCATAATCCCTTGTGGGATGGAGTCTGGACAACTGAATGGAGCTGAGTGTTTACTGGCTGGATGCCTTTCCTGTCGCCAATGCGGAGTTTTGTTCACACCGCACCACTCTTTGCCATAGCTGTCCATCCCTGCTCTATATTACTGGCCCTTCAACTACCAGAACCCAATTCAACCAAAGGTGGCGGGGGGTGGACAATGTTGCTATAGGAAAATTGCTTTGCCCTCTTCTCCCCCCCGCACCATGGAGCCTGTAATGCCCCAAGCAGCCACAGGGGGCAGTACGACGTACAGCATGAATAGCTTATCCATTTTGAGTGTGCAGGGGGTCCTTGATTTACAACCACAATTTGGAACAGAATTTCCATCGATAGGCAAGGCGGTTGAGTTAGTCTGGATTTTATGAATCATTTTTGCCACTGTTGTAAAGTGAATCACATGGTCGTTAAGCAACTGGCTTCTCCCATTGACTTTGCTTGTCGGAAGCCAACTGGGAAGGTCACATATGGTGATCACATGACCCCGGTATACTGCAACTGTCATAAATACATGCGGATTGCCAAGGGGGTCCAGATTTTGATTGTGTGACTGTGGGGGATGCTATGATGGTCGTAAGTGCGAGGACCGGTGGTAAGTTACTTTTTTCAGTGCCATTTTAACTTCGAAAAGTCATGGAATGAATGAATGGCTGGAAGGTCAAAGATTACCTGCACAATAACCCGATGCATTTAAGACATAGCATATACTGCCCCCAGTGGCCCACATAGGTATAAACCGCTCTGCAGGGAAAATACTGCTATGCTTTTAAGCCAAAGGATTGACTGCTCCAGGAAAGGTGCCTCTAATTTGTTGATAGTTGGCCAATATCCTTTTTACTTTTTCTCTTTAAAGGGACTTTATGTGTTCTCTTACAGGAAAAAAAAAAGAGCTTGAAAGAATCTGATGTTTGCTTCTTTTCTTTTCTGTTTTCTTCTTCTTTGACAATGATCACCTGACCACCCAGCGCTGCATGGTTTAATTAATTCATTTATTTGTACAGCTCCTTTATTATTATTATTAACTCAAGGCATTGAGCATACTTGATATTCCTTCCTCCTCCTATTTTGCCCAGAAAAACAATCTTGTGAGGTGGGTTGGTCTGAGAGAAAAGGACTGGCCCAAATTCATCCAGTCAGTTTTTCATGCCTATAGTTGTCCTAGAACTCAAAAGGTGCTTTTCCAAGAGGCAACTGGACTTTCTGAGTTTTTGTGTTTTTTTTTGGAAACGTTTCACTTCTCACCCAAGAAGCTTCTTCAGCTCTGAAGAAGCTTCATGGATGAAGAAGCTAAAGAAGCTTCTTCTGATGAGAAGAGACATGTCTTCAAAACAAAACCAGAAAGTCCAATTGCCTCTTGAAAAAAGCACCTTTGAGACAACCATGACCTGAGAATCTCCATAGTCAAAGTCTCTTGGTTTCTAGCCTGGGGCCTTCACCATTGCACCAAACTGGACCTTATTGGTGGGGTTACTGAAGGATTAGCCAATCATTTGAAAAATATGGAAGGGGAACACTTTATAGCTTAATAAATAATGAAATAAGCTAGCCATTGGCAAGAGAAGATACCACTGGCATCTAAAATTCCAGGTGAATTTGGCTCAATTGTGTTTGGTCTATTGTGCTTTAATTTCTCAACAGCCTCTTTATGAGCAATGAAGAATATATATTTGACCTGATATTAAGAATGACCCACTCTCCTAGAAAACAGACACATATATTAAAAATGAACCATTTTAAGAATTTCCTTCAAGTTTACTTTTATTGGCTTTTTCTATGCGACTCTGGAGCTTATGACTTTGGCATATCCCTGATTCTTCTTGGGGACGACTGGTTAGTATCCGAAGTCCTGAAGTGAGAAGTTATCAAATGTTTTAGCATCTCTTGGAGATGATGGAAGTTTCACCTGAGTCTGATTTTCAAAACATGGTGGGAGGATTCTCTTGTAATTTATGGTGTAATTCTCCCGCATTCTGGGGAATTTAGACATCTACAAATCGAAAGTTGAGTTCCTTGGATTTGGATGGTATCACTATAATTCCCTCCCAAAGTGGAAAGGGGGTGTTTTGTTTTGTGTTTGAGGATGGGTGTGAGTGTGTACCTTCTCTTTCATCCTTGGGAATAGCCAACCTATTGAATACGAAAGGGAATCCCTGTTCATTGCTGATGCAGGAATACGGGATGTTTGCACCGATTTCTCTGTCCTTTGCTTTCATGTCCCAAATCTCCCTCTCCTGTAGCATATTCCACAAATGTTTAAAAACAGAATTGTAGATATTAGGTCTACCCGGATACCACTTTGCATTTAATTTCTAATATCTAGTTCAGGGGTGTCCAACCTTGGCAACTTTAAGACTTGTGGACTTCAACTCCCAGAATTCTCAGCCAGCAGACCAGGGTCTCCAACCTTGCAACTTTAAGACTTGTGGACTTCAACTCCCAGAATTCCTCAGCCAGCAGACCGGCTGGCACTTAGATTGGACTCACTCCCAGAGTTCTCAGCCAGCAAAGCTGGCTGAGGAACTCTGGGAGTTGAAGTCCACAAGTCTTAAAGTTGCCAAGGTTGGACACCCCTGATCTAGTTGATAGTAACGCTAAGTAGTCTTGCGATTTCTTTGATATTCTGGGTTTAAAGAGGTTGAGTGTCTGCTGAGCCCTGTTTCCATGTAGGCTGGGCAGCACAAGCCTGGACAGAGCCTCAACCACTGTCCATCTGTAGGGCGCTAACACTAGAGAATGAATGGCTTGCTACAGAGGCCTAGGCAATCGGAAGCTCCAAGCTTAAGTTGGCATACAGGTGAGCGTCTTCTGACAAGCTGAGAAGGATCCCGATAGCTGGGGGTTACTCCCCTTCCCAAGACAGGTTGGAAAATTACAAAGGGCAGATTTCAGACAGGGAAACGCCTGATTTACAAGGCCTCATAGCCCTTAGCAAATCTTTTCCTCCTGTTTGTGAAAGTCATCCATCTTGGATTTAAGGGGGAATCTACAACTGAAGGGCTTCTCATACCAGCTGTGAAAAATACAAGGCAGGAGGGGATCCTGGTCTTTGCCTTGAATAGGCCAAGCAACAAGCAGGACGAGGAATGAGCTGCACACAACTGAGAACAGAGAAACCTTTATTGAAGCTGAACTACATTTAGAAATAAATCCAAGGAGAAATATGCCACAGCAACTCAATAACTGGCTGTCCCAGAAGGCAGAGGGCAATGAAACTGGGAAACATTGGATTGTACTGGGATAAGACAAAACAACCGGGACTTAAATTGCTTCTCTTTCGATTCAGTGCTTTAACTGCATTATGCTAACAGAACCACAAAAGTTAAAAATGAATTCTTACTTAAAATGTTGAGGAGCTGCCATAGAGGCTTCCTAGCCCCATGCCATGGGGCAGGCTCTGGATGTCCCCAGTCCAGGCTATCACACATGCATGTTTGCGATCCAAGTGGCAGGTGGAGAACCTCAAGGAGAGGGATGAGGCTGGTAAAACCATCAGGATGAATCCTCGTCTCACTCCTCAGTCCAACGCCTGCTCAGCATCTTCATCCGCTTCTAATACTGGCTGCTCTGCATCTGTTGGGAGGCAAAAAAGACAGCTAGGCAGATAAAGCTGTGGTAAGGCTTCTCGTTCAGTTATTTGGCTTGAAGTGACTCCACAGAGGACATTGAGATGATTCAGAATGTCATAAAACAAGCAAGCACATTTCCTGAGTGGTCTCCCAGCAGGACAAAAGACAAAACTGCTCAGAAATCCTGGAGTATGCCGCCATCTCCTTGAGTTCCCTTCATCTTGGTTCTCAGCTCAACCCAGAATCTTAGAGGTTCTTCTAAGAACCTCTAAGATTCTCAGCTCAGAACCTAGAAGTTCTTCAGAATCTCAAACTCCCAATCAGACTTACTTCTCTATAGGTGGAGTTTATGAATAGAATAGAATAGAATAGGAATAGAATAGAATAGCAGAGTTGGAAGGGACCTTGGAGGTCTTCTAGTCCAACCCCCTGCTTAGGCAAGAAACCCCACACCACTTCAGACAAATGGTTCTCCCAACCTCTTCTTAAAAACTTCCCGTGTTGGAGCATTTACAACTTTTGGAGGCAAGTTGTTCCACTGATTAATAGTTCTAACTGTCAGGAAATTTCTCCTTAGTTCTAAGTTGCATTGCCCTAATCCGAATGTGAATTGATTTGGTGTTAAGATGCTGTATGAACCTAGCTACTGTGGTTTGCAAGCACTTGATATGGCTTATCCTTGACTTATATCTGCACTTTGTTGCATGCACTGGGGTTCATTCAACAAAGCATGGTTTAGCACAATGTGTGAGTCATCTAATGCAGAGACTCAGGCGTTTGCTGCTGATTTCTGAAATACTTTGATAAAACCAATATATTATCTCATCCTGAAATGGAATAAGGCTGGCAATATTCATTCCCTTGTCATCTTGCAGCTAAACTTCTGCTACTTGCTCTACATGAGGCTATCTTTAAAGAATTGGAGCTACAAGCCTTAAGAGCGTTCCATGGTGAATTTTTATGAGAGTTGTGCTAACTTTTTTGGAAAGTAAAAAAACCTGACCTCTTGATTTGATACTTATTGATGGTTATTTTGCTATAGACATTTTTGTACTTGTTGTAAGCCACTTACAATCTGTGATTGAAGTGCTGTGTATATTTTAAAATAAATTAAAAGGTATACATGCTAGTTGATTCAATCTTCTATTCAAAAATATCAGGATCTGTGTTTTTTATTTCTGAACACTGTTTCTATAATACATTTATGTTTGCTGGCTGATGCAGCCTTTACAGATATTATATATCGTTATCTCACTGCTTTGCTTTGTGATAAAATGGTGTATGAGCCTTTCCAAATGTGAACTAGATCTTAAACCAAAAACTCACAAATAATGGGTATGTGTAATTCCATTCAGGCAGGTTTATACAGCCCTAAGCACTGACCTGGTGACTGGATTCATTATTCACTACTTCAATGGGTCACATTAAGCTTTCCTTACTTGCTGTAAGCCCCTATTTGTGGCTTAGTGTTGCTTATTATTCATACCACATTTGCGTTCCCCAAATAGTTTGCAGGTTGCGTCTTGTTTAGTAAACCATTATTTAACCAACCTAGCTTTTTAGCCTGCCATATAAACCCAAGCACTGAAACAATCAAATTTTGTTTCTAAAGAAATATAGTTAAGCTTTAGGCATACTTGTCTGGAACTTGAGTCATGGCAACTGGGCATTTTTTTTTCTTTTTCAGTGTGAAACCTTTCGCTGCTTATCAAAGTTTCTTCAGTGTGAAGCTCCCCAAAAAAAAAAATGAGTTGCCACGATTTAAGTTTCAGACAACTATATAGAATTTTCATCGGCATTTAGGTTGTACCTTGTACATATGCCAGAAGTATAAGCTAGACTTATTTCAGTGAGCAGTTCTGAGAAGAAGTAAAGTTACTAACTGGATTTTTTCCAACGTTATTGAGAGCCACAAACAGATCATTATGGACTCAGGTCAATGTTTGTCTGTGTAAATTTACCTAGGCAAGGTGATCTGGATTGAATCTCTATGTTTTTGGTAGCATCTGGAATTAGTCCATCTTGATCACGCTGTGAAGGCTCTGAAGATTCAGGAGTGATGTCTTCAATTAAAGGTCCTAGAGGTTTTGCTTGATGTTCCTCAGTTTTCTCTTGTGGTGCTAGAAGATCTTGGACAATCGGCCTAATGGTTTCTTTGACTTCAGGTACTGTAGAAACTTGTGAAAAAATGGAGTTTAAGACTTCCGATGTTAGTGAATTGTCAGAAGTGGCAATGGTTCCCTCAGTACAGCTTCTGTCATGGCTGGTTTCAGAAATCACTTCAATTTTGGGAGGAGATATTTGCTGTAAAGGTGAAACAAACAGCATAAAATGGATTTCTTTCTACTACATGAGCCACAGTGGTTAGAGTGCAGTATTGCAAGCTACTTCTGCTGACTACCTGCAATTTGGCAGTTTGAATCTCACCAGGCTCAAGGTTGACTCAGCCTTCCGTCCTTCCGAGGTCGGTAAAATGAGGACCCAGATTGTTATTGAGGGCAAAAGGCTGACTCTGTAAAACTGCTTAGAGAGGGCTGTAAAGCACTGTGAAGTGGTATGTAAGTCTATTGCTTTTGTCCGTCCTTCCTTCCTCCCTCTCCCACTCCTTCCCTGTGGCTAGAATGCAGTATTGCAGGCTAAACTCTGCCCGCTGCCAGCAGTTCGATCCTGACCGGCTCAAGATTGACTCAGCCTTCCGAAGTGGGTAAAATGAGGACCCAGATTGTTGGGGGCAATATGCTGACTCTGTAAACCGCTTAAGAGAGGGCTGTAAAAGCACTGTGAAGCAGTATGTAAGTCTAAATGTTATTGCTACATATAGTCCTTGACTTACGACAATTGAGCCCAAAATTTCTGTTGATAAGCAAGAGAGTTGCTAAATGAATTATGCTCTATTTTACAACCTTTCTTGCCACAGTTGTTAAGTTAGTAACATGGTTGTTCAGTGAATTTGGCTTCCCCATTGACTTTGCTTGTCAGAAGGCCACAAAAGATTATCACATGACCCTGGGACACCGCAACCATCATATATATGCGCTGGTTGCCAAGCGTTTGAAATTTAATCATATGACCAGGAAGATGTTGCAAAGGTTGTGAAAAATGGTCATAAGTCACTTTTTTCAGAGATATTTTTAACTTCAAACAGTCACTAAACAAATGTTTGTAAGCCAAGGACTATTTGTAATAGAATCCTGGTACCCAAGATTCACGTCATTTTAAACCATTTTGTTTCTTAAAATAAATCAAGAATTTAAACTTGCTTACAGTAATCAGGATTAATATTCTGTCTCTTGTGACTTGGTTAGGAATGGTTGTCAAAACACTATATAATGTGAATTAGTTCTTCATATGAATATGTCAGTGTCCTGCCCCTAGCCATGTTATTTTAAATGGCTATTATGGGTTTGTGTATTACATTAATTCTACAACTTTTCCTTACACCTCTATGTCTTTCATGCATCTGGCAAAGTGGGCTTGTGTGAAAGCACCTACTTTAATACAGGGGTGACCAATCTTGGCAATTTTAAGACTTGTGGACTGCAACTCCCAGAATTCCCCAGGGGCCACGTCTTAAAAATTGCCAAGGTTGGACACCTCTGCTTTAATACATTTGCTATTATGGAAATACCAAAGGATTCCATTCTTTAAGCTCGGAAGGAGTTGATCTGCAATTTCTATTTTATATCCTCTTAATTGCTGTGTCTTATTTGCCAGTTCTCTGTGGGAAAAGCTCTGGCAGTATTGTTAAAGATTCTGATATTGAGATCTATTCTTTTTTTCTCATCCAGACATGCAATTTCAGAATAGCTGTCTGAAGGTATGCTTTTTAAGAAAATGTTTCTTCACATTATTCTATATTTGTAAATGTGTTTTTAACGTGTTTCCCTTCTGAAAATGATGCAAACAGAAAAGAAACCACAGTCTTATTGACATATTTGAAATTACCTTTGAATCTGTATATGGGGTGGGGCTTGACTTACAACTCTAATGGACCATGCCTTTTATGGTTGTAAGTTGTGATGGCTGTAAACACGACAAGCCCAATTTCACATTTCTTTTTGTGGCAGTTGTTAACCTTAGAGAGGGAGGGGGGGAAATGACCTTTTTGGTGAAGATATCCTCCTTCAGTGACTCTTCGCCGGGAGTATCTATATCTTCTAAATCAGGAAGTTCCTGAAAAATATCAGAACATTTATTGAAGAAAAAGAGCTTTTCAAGAGAATGTGGTGGGTAGGGAAGGGAAGGGAACTGTCATGGAACACATGTTTCCATCCTGGCCCTCCTGTTCTGACCCAGGCTTCGTAAATCGTAATTAATCACAAACTTGTTTTAAAAGCAAAACCTGTTTTATTGCAATGCTGGGAATTGTTTTCATGCCCAACCGGAACTAATCTTAAATAGCCCCCCAAGATAAGCACACGCCTTTCAGTTCTGTGGAATGTGGCCAAAAACAGAAGTATCCAATTAACTATAAAAGAAACCAACCAAAGTACAAGAAAAAAACCAACCAAATTACATAGACCTTCAAGGATGACTCGGAACTGATTGAACTACTTTGCTTCCTGCAAAGAGTTTGTCCTTGAGGTCTGACTTTTATCCCTTAGGGGAGGGGCAATCACCTCCCAGCCTTACTCCCGAGTCACCCCTTCTGCTTCAGCTGCTCTCGCCTTCTAGCAGCTCTGCGCACATGCGCAGGAACAGGCTCCCCTGGGTCCTCTGCTTCACTGCTGCCAGACTCCGAAGGCTCCAAAGTAAACACCCCATTTTCAGATGGTCCTGGCCCCATCTCTGTATCGGATGCAGGACCCTCATCCGAGTCCTCTCCAGACTCCCTGACTGGTCCCTTTTCTTCCCCACTATCTGATTCTGCTGCAGGCTGCACCGGCTGCCTGCGAACCACAACAACTTCACCCCATCTTTCCTGTCCTGCAGTTAAAACTTACATCAAGGAAAAGTTTTTCTGGCACGTCCAACGTGATGTGTTCAATATCTGTCAAGTCAGTGCACTCAGTTCGCAGTGGCCCTTCGGTAGAAAATCTATAAACTGTTTCTAAAAAGGAGACAAAAATCTTCAGCAAATCCGGATTCCGTTATTCTCAGGGCTGGGTACCCATCAGCTACAAACACGCCTTTAACCTTTCCCCCCCCCCCAAGGTTTAGATTTCTGGAAACAGACCCTCAAAACCCAGGGCTAACCTCTGACAGCAAAATGTTACCATTCAAGTTGTACAATTACACCCAGTGTCACTTTCGATGGTGGGGCGGCCATGTACATTGGATTGATTGATAATAAATGAATAAATAAAATGGAGTTGCTAATCTTAGCTTTATGTCTGATAAAAGGTTGCTAGCTAGAGTGACCCTGGATGCTGAATAAGCAGGCTCAGAATTTGGGGAGGGGGGAATAGTTTCATAATGCTGCCCCCTAGTGGCGGTAACCTAAGACCCCTTGTCCCAAGGCAAATGCATCAATTCATCTATTATTGGCAGTTGGTGGGGGGTTTTTTGTAATTTTTTTTTAAAAATATATATACAAAAAAATCCATTCCATTTCAATCATGCGTCGATTATGTACATATTCCAATTACTTAACCATTAAAAATATTCTTATCAAATTTAACATAATAATCACATTCCCATATATATAATATAAATGAAATCCAATATGTCTATTACATTAGTTTCTCTTATTGCTCTGTACATCTAATCCCTTTTAATTTGTTCTATTTTCTATCCATTGATAAAACAAACCCCATACCATGTAATATTCAGATTCTTCTTTTTCTTTCATTTCTAGTGTCAGTCTGTTCATTTCTGCACATTCAAATATTTTTTCAATTATTTTTCCTTCTATCAGTATCTTATCACCCTTCCAGTCCCTGATTTTGGATTACCTGACCGTGGGGATACTGCAAGGGTTCTAAGTGCAAGGACCAGTTGTAATTCCCTTTCTTCCAGATGATTAGGGGACTGGAGGCTAAAACATGAACGGTTGCAGGAACTGGGTCTGTAGTCTAATGAAAAGGAGGACTAGGGGAGACATGACACAAGTCTTCCAATATCTCAGGGGCTGCCACAAAGAAGAGGGGGTCAAGATATTCTCCAAAGCACCTGAGGGCAGGACAAGAAACATTGGTTGGAAACGAATCAAGGAGAGAAGCAACCTAGAACTAAGGAGGAATTTCCTGACAGTGAGAACAATTAATCAGTGGAACAACTTGCTTCCAGAAGTCGTGAATGCTCCATCACTGGATATTTTTAAGAAGAGATTGGACAACCATTTGTCTGAAGTGGTGTAGGGTTTCCTGCCTAGGCAGGGGTTTGGACTCGAAGACCTCCAAGGTCCCTTCCAACTCTGTTATTCTGTTTCTATTTCAGTGCTGTTGTGGCTTCCTAAGTCCAAAACTACCTGTATGGTTTTCCCTTCAAGCCAACTCTGGATCGTTCTTGGCATCCCAACTGCTTTCTTATCTACAGATGCCCCTTACCTTTTTCAATAGCTGTCAAGCCAGGAGCCACCTTCAATTCCGCTTCCTGTGCTTCCTGATCATGTGGATTATTCTCTGATCTCCTCGACTGATCACCCAAGATTTCCTCTGCAGCTATAGCTTCTTTGTGGGCGCCAAAAGTGTCTTTCACAAATTTCTCAATCTTCTGCTTTGTCTGCAGTGGTTCCAAAACATCTGATGTCTCCGTCCCATTTTCGGCCACGGCATCGTTGCTTGAAGATGGGATCATCTCTAGAATGGTCCAAATAACAGATTAAAAACAAACTGTCGGTAGATTTAATTCTGGCATTTGTTGAAAAAAAAATTACATGCAGAAGGATGATTTGTCCTGGCTTCTTTAAAGTAAGCAAAGCAGGATTTTAAATATGAACTAAATATACAAACTGACTGAATTAAAACTTGCTTAAATATATTTAAGTAAGAATATTGCAATGTCTATATGAACTTTAGTGGCACCATTTTGGGCTCGTTTATCAAGGAGAAAATGAGGGTAGTAACATGCATTTATTTGTGCCACCCAGAGTTACTTTACAGGGGAGATGGGTGGCATAAAAATTTAATAAACAAATAAATTAAAAACATGAATGTTATTAAGGAATGTTATTAAGTGTGGCCTAGAATACATTCTACAAAAGTCACAAACCTTCATCGACTGAGCCGATGTCCCTTTCTTTCATTTCCTTCTGTTTTTTCCTCTCTTTGGCTTTTTCTCGGACTGCAGTGAGAGCATCCATGCTGTCTTGTATCTTCTTCCTTTCTTTCGATTCCCACATTTCCTTTTCTTTCTTTTCAGCATCCCGTCCTCCTGCAGCCCAGGCTTCTGCACAGGCTCTGAAGGGGAAAAGGAGGATTTCCATGAGATAGCCGGAAGTGGGCTTCAGCCATTTCTATAGAAAGTTCCTAACAAAGATGGAAGGGGCCTTGAAGGTCTTCTAGTCCATTCCCCTGCTAAGCAGGAGATCCTGTACTATTTCAGACAAATGGTTGCCCAGTCTCTTCTTAAAAATCTCCAATGTTGGAGCATCCACAACTTCTGAAGGCAACCTCTGTTCCAGAAGTTGATTGGTTGATTGCTCTGTCAGAAAATTCCTCCTTATTTCCAGGTTGCATCTCTCCTTGTTCAGTTTCCTCCCATTATTCCTTGTCTGGCCTTCAGGGGTCTTGGAGAATAACTTGACCCCTTCCTCCTCTCTGTGGCAGCCCCTCAGATACTGGAAGACTGCTGTCATGTCTCCCCTGGTCCTTCTCTTCACTAGACTTAGCCATGCCCAGTTCCTGCAACGGTTCATTGTGTGTTTCAGCCTCCAGTCCCCTAATCATCTTTGTTGCTCTTCTCTGCACTCTTTTCAGAGTCTTAATGTATTTTTCATAATATGGTGACCAAAGCTGGATGCAGTGAAGAAGACAGGCTTCTTAGAATCTAGACTGCTATGCTGCCCTCGCTCGTGTTTCGGGAACCGCCCTCAACCTTCTGGGTGCGTGTAGATCTAATGGTGTGGTGCCTCTCTGGAGAAAAGTGTATCTCCAGATGCACCAAGGAGAGATTACCTGGGGGCTGTTATATATGAAGGGACGTGGTGGCTCAGTGGCTAAAACGCTGAGCTTGTCAATCAGAAAGGTCGGCAGTTTGGTGGTTCAAATCCCTAGTGCCGCATAATGGAGTTAGCTCCCATTACTTGTCCCAGCTTCTGCCAACTAGCAGTTCAAAAGCACGTAAAAATGCACCTAGAAAAATAGGGACCCCTTTGGTGGGAAGGTAACGACGTTCCGTGTGCCTTCGGCGTTTAGTCATGCCGGCCACATGGCCACAGAGACATCTTCGGGCAGCACTGGCTCTTCGGCCTTGTAATGGAGATGAGCACCGCGCCTTAGAGCAGGGAACGACTAGCATGTCTGTGCGAGGGGAACCTTTATCTTTACCTGTTATATATGAAGAATCCTTTTGGTTTAGCTCCAGGGGTTTTGTACCCTGGTTTTTTGCACTGATTTTTCTAAAAAATCTTTTGTTATCACTTGATATACAAATGCAAAATGCACCTGTAGTTAGAACTAAATATTTATGAATCTTTTACTAGTGAGGCTGAGAAAGAACAATCTCCTTGCTCATTTTACCTCTCCTTAGGGAAAACCGGTCTGTCATCCAAATAAGTCAGTTGTTTTAATCGGATAGTAAGGGTCCTCCTATAGTTAGTTATTTTCCTAATGACTTCATTCCCCATTAGGTTCAACACACGCTGTCGAAGAAAACAAGCAAGAAACCATTAAATGTTACGTTTTGAGAAGCTAACTTTCAGTGACTTGTTTTTATGCACTTATCTCATTTATTTTTATGCCTTTAATGCATTTCCTAGCCACATTGTGACTGCAGGTTTAGCTCTCAATCCTTTATTGCAGAGGTCTCCAAACTTGGCAACTTTAAGACTTGTGGATTTCCACTTCTAGAATTCTATGCTATGCTGGCTGGAGAATTCTGGGAGTTGAAGTCCACAAGTTTTAAAGTTGCCAAGTTTGGAGACCTCTGCCTTATTGTATGGGATATAATCCCATAGCTTGCCCTGTTTATACATACTTTCCCCCCTCCCTGGATTTCTTTTATCCCATTCTTTGAAAAGCATCACCTATATAGACCTAAATGTTAACTCCAGCAACCCAAAATAAGGCTGTGTTAGCATGGGAGACTTGTTAGGTGTGGGATGCATCTGAAAGCATGTGAGGAAATAGCCAATTATTAAACCAGCAAGTGAATATCACTGTCTTGAATGCTGCATGAGCAAGACTCTTAGAAGGGCAGCTTTCAGTTTGTAGAGCAGGAGCCTTCAAACATGGCAACTGTTGTGGATTGTAAAATGGGGTAAAACTCACTTAACAAACGCTTTGCTTAGTAACTTAGAAATTTGGTCCTAAGGCGAGGACTACCTGTAACAATAAACTGGAAGAAGCTCTTCGAATTGCTTGGGTGAATCAGGCGACGTTGAGCCTAAGAGCTGGATATTGGCTTACCAAATCAGGCATGGTTTCCAGGACTTCTATAATATGTGGATCGTCTAGCTTATTGTGAGAAAGATCGAGGACGCTGATACTCGGGCAATCTTGCAAGTGCTGTATGTCTTCCACTGTTCGTAACAAATTGTGAGCAATCTGGAGAGTGTGGAGAACTTTCAAACAAGCTGTTGAAAAATCACAGTAGTCAGATTAAAATGCCCTGAGATAAATTTCTTCTGCAAATTTTCTGGAGTGATCAATGTGGCTCTTGGTAGCATTGTATAGCCTTACAGTTGTTAGGAAAATACTAACAATCCTGAGGGGTGGTTTTGTGTGTGTGTGTTTGTGTGTTTTCCAAATTTACAAACAATAAAAATATTGTTTTTAAATGTTTTTTCTTTCTGTTGTTTCATTAATACAATTTATTAAAAAAAACAAATTTACCTTAGAGCAATAATCAATTGAAGTGCAAAGGAAGTGTTTAATATTTATTGTGGCTATCTTTTGATGGAACAAAATATCTGTACTCAGGGTTGAAGTGCGAGTCTTGCTGGCTGGGGAATGCTGGGAAGTTGAAGTTCAGCTCTCTTAAAGTGGCCAAGGTTGGAAATTATCTCTTAGTTTATGGAGTGAATGCAGAAAGCTAGGGTTAGTCTGACATAGTTAATGGCTTAGCATGTTAGGGGAAGCCAGCCAATTGTGATTATTTTCAAAAAGCAAAGTCAATTAAACCACTACTGTGATGTGGGACTCAGTTAATGGTCTGAGTTTGAGAAAGGGCAATTTAGAGTATCTGCTGAGGAAACAGAAGGGGTGTATCAAACATCACATATTAAGTGCTTGACTTTACAACTACCAGAAACTATTACGGCTGTTTTGGTCTGTGTTCTCTGTCTCTGTCTCTCTCTATTTCTCTGTCCATCTGCCTTTTTGTCTCTGTCTGTCTCTCCCTCTCTGTCTCTCTCTCTCTTCGCCTCTGACTGTCTCTGTCCGTCTGTCTGTCTCTCTAACAATCCTAATGCAAAATAATACCGTATTCAAATAACCAGTCTTATTTCCTCAGAAACAGAGATGCTTACAGAGATTCTCAATGGTCTTTACATAATTGTTGCTGAGGTTGAGAGAGTCCAGTTTCTGCAAAGGTTCAAGGTTCTCAATTTTGTGAATCAAATTGAGTTGCAGGTAAAGGCAACGTAGGTCTGTCTGCGCGGTCAGGTTCTCAATCTTCGTCAGGCCGTTGCACTCTAGCCACAGGCACCTTAAGCCTGTATATTCTTCCAAGTTCTCTAAACGATCAAATCCTACAGGAATTGGAACACAGAGAGAATGTTCAAAGATGCTCTTTGTGAACAGAAAGGATGAACGGCTCACACATGAGGATGGGTGAATTGCAATGCAGCCCTCATTTGATCAGAAACCCTTCAACTTGCCCTGAAGGTGGTTTAACCTCAAATGTCCGCATGTAAGGCTTAGGAAAGACTTCATAACACAGAAGGGATTATAGATGCATCCATCCTCCTTTCCTTTCCTTCCTTCCTTCCTCCCTCCCTCCCTCTACTTGTACACAGATTTTTTTTTCCAAATGCCCAATTATAGTGCATTATAGTTTCAAACATTTGGCTTCTTACCTTTGTAATGGAGATAGAGGGTGTCATTCAAGCTTGGAGTCACATATAACTTGTGTTGTTTGCAGAGATCCCTCAACAGTTTTTTGGTCATTCTAAAACATTAACAAGAATTGTGAATCCTAGGATTATTTGGAAGAGAGTATGACTTTATTAGTCAGCAGTGCAAAGATATATTTAAAATTCACTACCTACCAATGGTCCAGCGTCCAAACTTTTAAATTTTGCTTAAAACCTGCATCAAAAATTTGGTTTAACTATAGCCAGGGCTAGCATAGATGTAATACTTTACCGTGATTCATTCTAATAAGTAAAATAACTGAGGGAGGAAACTGTGATCCTGCTTTCACCTCTCAACTATTCCTAATCTAGCAATTTTGGTTTTTCTCTTATAAAAGGAATACCTATATAAAAAAATAACTTACCTCAAGCCACATTTGTTTAAGTTTGATTCTCCAGACCGTGAATCAGGTACTGGCTTGTGATTATTATTTGTCTTCTCAATAGTCTGTTGATCAGTGACACTCCTGGCATTTTCTCTTTTCAGTGCTGCTTGAGCATTAAACATGGCATTAAACATTTGGATTCTTCTGATTCGAATGATTCCATTTTACAGTGAAAACTAAGATTCGGTCTAGAATTCAGTGTGTAAGCAAAGATTGTAAAATGTACTGTACATAGGAAAAGGTAATTGGTATATCATCCTGAAAGAGACATGAACTTACTTTCATTAATTAAAGAGTGTATATTATGTGAGGCTATGTCCTGTTCTTGCTATGGTGCATAAATGCAGTTTCTGTTTCTTAATAGGAGCCAGATGTGTAGAAATTAAGTAGGAAAGAATCTGCATGTTTCCCAGCTATGTGTTCATGCCAATCAGAGTTTCTGCATCATCTGGATTGTGACTGTACATACACATCAGTCTATGCCATAATGTTCCTCATTCTTTACAACACTGTGGTTTATTCAACAAAACCTGGTTAAACAAATTATGTGTGATATATCTAACATGGGGGCACATTGCCTCAGTATTTAAAGAAGCTGAGCTTGTCAGCTGGAAAGCTGACAGCCTGGGTTTGAGACCCAAGTGCCATGCAATGGGGTGAGTTCCCATTCCTTGCTTTAGCTCCTGCCCACCTAGCAGTTCAAAAGCATGCAAACACAAGTAGATAAATAGGTACCACTTTGGTGGGAAGGTGACAGCATTCTGCGCACGTTGGCCTATAGTCAGGCTGGCCACATGACCATGGAAATATCTTCAGGTAACACTGGCTCCCACGCTAAGAAATGGAGATGATCACCACCCCCTAGAGTCAGAAGTGATTGATAGGTGGACACCTTTACCTTTATACCTAACCTATGTGAACCTAGATTTATCAGGTCTTGGGAACAAAAAGGGGCAGGCTGCTATATTGTACTAGCCAAGACCAGCTAGCCATTGTAGAAAGCAGAATACCGGACTAAAATGGAAATATTAGCTGACCCAGACAAGCAAACCTTATCCTCTTAAAAGCATTTGTGCTTTTAAGGACAGACTGAACAAGAATGAAAGCAAGAAATTACCTGGTTCTCCATTGCTATAGTCAACGTCGCCAGTTTTCAGTCTTGGATTCTCATAGCTAATATCCTTTTCTTTCCTTTGCTCTCCTTCAAGCAGTTGAGGGTTTTCTTCTAAGAGTTGGAGAGACGGAGTCAATATACAGTGCAGGTGTTGAATTATGCTAGCATCCCAACATACTGTAGCTATGTGCCCCAAAAGAATGTTTTTGATGCCGCCTCGCCTCAAGTGAGTCAATTTTTGTAGAAATCAAGACTCATGCAACAATAATGCAGGTCTGCACGAGCTGCCTATGAGGCTACTGCTTCCTAGTTAGAGCTAGTGAGTTGCGAGGAATTTTTTCAAAATGAACCTGCAAACAAGAACAAATGGTCAGAAGAGGGAACGAACTCTGTGTCATGTAGTTATATTTTGTTCGCTTCTATTTATCTGTGTTTCTACAACTGAGAAATAATGCAAGGAGAATGTTTGTGGTACAAGTAATCCTTGACTTAACAATCAGTCATTTTTATGACTGTTTGGAGTTACAACAGCCTCAGAATGGGTTCTTTATAGTATGCAAAGAACTTTGAAGAACTGATATAAGCCAGGGATCATAGGCTATCATGTGTAAATGAAGACTCAATCATCCAGGCCAAAAGTATCTAAAAAGGTTAAATCATGGCAACTGGAGCAAAATTTATTAAAACTGAGATGTTTTCTTACTCATCCAAGTAACTTATTCAGTCAAAATGACTTTTTTTTAAGATATAGCTTATCATGCATCACCAAAGTTTTTTAGCACCTCTAGTAGCACCTTAGGTGCAATAGCAATAACATTTAGACTTATATATTGCTTCACAGTGCTTTACAGCCTTCTCTAAGTGACTAAAGTCAGCCTGTTCATCATCACATGCTTTTTAACAACCCCATAAACCCTTGCAGCGTGGAGTCTGGGCAACTGAATGGAGTTAGCCGGATGCCCTTCCTGTCACCAGTGCGGAATTTTGTTCAGCAGATATATTCTCAATATGCTCGGGCAGAAAAAATACCTGCCTCCATCTAGGATCAAACTCACAGCCTTCTGATTGTGAGGCGAGAACTCTACCTCTAGGCTACCACACCACTCCTTATAGAGTCAGCCTATTGCCCCCAACAATCTGGCTCCTCATTTTACTGACCTCGGAAGGATGGAAGGCCAAGTCAAACTTGAACCTTTATGTACCAATTGTAATGAAATAGGAAAAAAAAAATAGAGAGCAACATTTCAGATGACAATGTTTGCAATTGAGCCATTATACTTTACCAAGGAGTCGCCATGGGCGAATAGGTGGCAATATAAATTCAATTAATAATAATATTCCATGGTCAAATGGCATTTATAGCCATTCTTTTCTTGGATCTGCTACCTGCTTTAACTGAGCTGTCCCCGTTGCTGGAAGTGCTGCCTTCCTGCTCGCAGTTTTTTATTTCTTGGTCGTTGCTCTCTGTTGCAACAGCCTCTCCTAATTCAGATTTTTCACTGGGTGGGTACATTTTCAGTCCTGTCACCTAGAACAGAAGGCCAGGCATTTATAATAGGCGTTAGAATTCTTTATTGGCCAAGTGTGATTGGACATACAAGGAATTCGTCTTCAGTGCATAAGCTGAGTGCACACAAAAGCTATAAGGGATAAATCATGATCATAATCATCATAAAAATACATTCATCATAAACCATAAGATACAACACTTAGTGATAGTCATAGGATACCAAATAAGCAATCAACATAAATCGTACTAGGAAACTAAATAAAACAATATAAATCGTAAAGGTACAAGCAACGAAGTTATCGTCCTAAGTAGAAAAGGAGATAGGAAAGAGGAAAGAGAAGGATAATAGGAATACATCCTTACTTAATAGTTTTATAGGTGGTCCTTGACTTACAAGGAGTTCGTTTAGTGACCGTTTGACACAGCAGCGAAAAAAGTGACTTACAACCGTTTTTCATACTTACAACCATTGCAGCATCCCCATGGTCAGGTGATCAACATTTGGAAGCTCAACGACTCACATTTATGACGCTTGCTGTGTCCTGGGGTCACGTGATGCCCTTTTGCAGCCTTCTCACCAGCAAGGTCCATGGGGAAGCCTGATTCACTTAACAACTGTGTTCCTCACTTATTGACTGCCGTGATTCACTTACCAACAACGGCAAGAAAGGTCATAAAATCTCACTATTTCCCCCCACCCACCCACAGCAACCCTGTGAGATGTCCTCGACTTACGACCAAAGCCCAAAATGTCTGTCGTTAAGTGAGGCATTTGTTCCATGGGCCTTTGCCCCGTTTCACAGCCTTCCTTGCCACAGGGGTTAAAGTGAACCACCGCAGTTGATAAATTAGGGACCCAGTTGTTAAGTGAATCTGGCTTCTCCACCACCACCCCCCGGACTTTTCTGGTCAGGACATAAAAGGGGATCACGTGATAAGGAAGAGCCCCACATGACCGTGAGTCGCTACAGAGGTCGTTAAGTGTGAAAAACGGTCATCATCGGTCCCTTTTTTTCCCCAGTGTCACTTTGAGCGGTCACTAAACGAGCCGTTGTAAACCGAGGAGGACTTCCAATATTCAATGGTTTTTCTTTTTTTTTAACAGTGTGTGAATACGAATGAGGGTTATGCGTCCCTGCCGCCTCACTCTCTCCTCAGCGGGTAATCCTTCCTCCCGCAGCGGAGTTAAGCGGAGAATCAGCCCTTCGCAGCCGCCGCCGCCTCCTTTCCCGGCTTCAAACGGCTCCCGGCCAACGGCTTCTCCATTTCCATGGCGACGACGCACCGCGCACGGGTCCGCGCACGCGCATCCCGAGCCGGCTAGTCTCTCGCTAAGCCCCGCCTTCTTCTTCCCCCCATTTGGCGGCGCCGGAGGCGTCTCTTGCTTCCAGTCCAGAGCTCTGCAAAACAAGGGGCGTGGAGATATGAAAAGGGTAGACTCGCGTCCTGCGCTTCAAACCACGTTGCGGGTTCACATGTCGGAAACCCAGTCAGCAAACCAGTGGAAAAAAAGCAACATTTGGTCATCGTCAGGGCGGTCAAGCTTTCTTCTCAGGTCTCCCTAATTAAACTGTAAAAGACAAAACTTTCCTGATTGTCCTAATGGAGGTAGAAGGTTATAAATCTAGCAAAGTGTAGTGTTAACTCTTCCATTGAACCAGATATAAATCTTCTGGAAGGTACGTAGAGCAGCGTCGCTATAAATGGCTAAAAGTCCCTCCTCCAAATTAATTCATGACAATATTCGATTGTTTTTAACACTTCTGTTTAGAAAAGAGTCGCCATACGTAAAGTAGAAACACGTCTTTAAAGTCTGTATTGCTTTTTGTTACACCGCATTCAGGACCTGGGAACTGGGCATTTTGGAGGAGGAGGGGGAAAAAAGCGTTCTAAGGTTACGTGGAAAAACTGGCTTGGAAATCCTACGGAATTGGATTCAGGGTCCATTACATTAGCTGGCCCCTTCCGAAACTCCACGTTCCGAGTTTTTCTGCTAGCTAAGAATAACAAAGCTAGGGCTTAAAGAAAGGTTTTTTTTTTAACCAATGACGAGATTGGATTAAGAGGGAAGTCGCAACCCTGCAGATGTTATATTGTGATGCAAAGCCCACCTGCATCCGAGAACACCTGGTAAGATAAATAAAAGCAAAACAAAATTGGGGGTTTGGTCGTTGCCTCTTTGCATTTTTAAAAGCAATGACGGATGAGTCTGGTTATTTTTGCATCCTGTTCAGCTGCCTGTCTGAGATGGGCGGCTACACAAATATAATAAATTGATTTTTTGCCAGGTGGGAGTTGAATAGCGATGCCTGCTGCAATTAGAAAATGTAAATTTCCGGGTCATTTCTTGAGCTAGCAAATCAACCCCAAAGATTAAAAGCAAAAATGCATAGTTTAAAAAATGATTATGGGTAGTGTTTTTGCCCATAAACCCAATTGCCATTGGATTAAGGGACTCCTTGATTTCTGAGTAAATAGACATAAATCAGCCACGTTTAGCTTGATTCAGCAGTGGGGAAAATGGGGAGAGACAGGTTGGAGAGTTCAGTTGAAGTTTATAGGAGGGGAGGAAAAAAAAAACCTTTCAAAGAGATTCTATCTTAATTGGCTTGCCTTAATCAGCTTAGGAATTTATTCTTGCTGCTCTCAAGATGATGCTTGTGCCCTGCTTTGCAATAATAGTGTGCCTTTGAAAACGATGTAATGTATGAGTTTGCTACCACGCCAGCCACATGCTGGCTAAATGTGCTAAATGTTCCAAAGATGGAGACATCTATGCTCCCGACTTTTGGATTACCAGATGTCCAGTCAAAGGAGACTGTCCTTTTTTTTTTTTGGTTCTCTGTTGGACACACACATTTTAAAATCAAATATGATCTCATCTGTGGAGATTCTCAGTCACCAGTGTGGTTGTCCTAAAGGTGCTTTTTCAGGAGGCAACTGGACTTCCTTATTTTTTTTCTTTTGGAGATGTTTTGCTTCTCATCTAAGAAGCTTCTTCAGCTCTGACTCAGGTAACCCTGAGGACACAGACAAACCTCCAAGTGGCCTCAAGAACCCTCTAAAAGGATGCAAACAACCAGCTGAGAAAGAGAGAGAGAGAGAGAGACCGAGACTTTTGCTGCTTTCCTTGCATGCAGCCAAAAGCAGAAGAAGAAAGAAGCAGAAGGAGGAAGCCTGGTGACCAGGCCAGGCGTTTGGGGCAAGTTCCCCCTGCCTGCCCTTCTCCCCTTCCCCTCACTACCTCGTGTTATTCCCAATGCAAGCGACGCAAGCCTTGTGTTCCCACGGGACATGTGGGCAGCGCAGCCTGGATTAATTGTTTTGGGGGTGACATTGCGGACCACCAAAATTTTCTCACGGACCACCAGCGGTCCCCGGCCCGCTGGTTGGCAGCCACTGTTCTATTCTACAAAGCCAGCTGGCTGGGAAGTTTTCAAATGGTGACTCCGTGACCCTGGGACATTGCAACTACCCTAAATACATGCCAGTTGCCAAGGGCCCAAATTTTGATCATGTGACCATGGGAATACTGTGACAATTGTTAAGTGTGAGGAGTGCACCCTTAACTATTTTCCAGTGTCATCGTAACTTTAAATGGTTGCTAAACGAGTGGTTGCAGGTAATCCTGTATCTCACATAAATTCATCTTAATGGATATCTCTCGTATTTTTCCCTTCCCAGATAATCTGCTTGCGATGGCCGCGGTGGACAGTTTCTCCCTGTTGATGCGGGAGATTGGACGGTCCTACCACTACTGCATGGAGATGCTAGCGGTTGTGGGAGCCTTCTACGCAAGCAAAGTGTGCGTCACCATTTTGAGTGACACCTATGTGCTGATTAGGGTGCATTTTGTTCCCCGGATCTTTGGCCGGCCTGACTTAAGCAAGCGGTATGGAAAATGGGCTGTGGTCACAGGTAAGAAATCCGCCCTTCCCCCTCCACGGCTTCATGTATAATTTCTCCCACAAAATAACAAGAATTATAATATTTTGGATGTCCTTCTGATAACCTAAAGCTAGGCATCTGCTTTCAGATTTTTTTGTTCTGCGTAGGTACAGCCTCGGTAACTTTAACACCTGTGGATTTCAATTCCCAGTATTCCCTAGCCAGAGGAGAGGAGAACAGTGGAAATCTATGGGCCGGTTCTTGGGATGGAAGAGCCACTGCTGCTAGCAAAGCCCCACCCTAGCTCTGAGTATAAAAGGCAGGGGCAGAGATGAATAGATGTGGCAGGCAACTATTCAGCTCCCTGCTGGACAGACTTGTTAGCCAGAAACTGTTTGCCAGGGCTGCCAGCACTCCTAATAAAGGAATCATTGGTTTAAAGACAGGGGGTTCGATGTGTTGGGAAACTGGGTCAGAAAACCCATGGGTCTCTGCTTCCTTGCAGGAGCAGCCTCGGGCATCGGCCTTTCCTACGCTAAGGAGCTGGCCAGTTGTGGAGTTGACCTCATCTTGATTAGCCGGAACCGGGATGAATTAGAAGCTTCTGCTAAAGAGATCATGGAGACTTACAACATCAGCACCATGACTGTCGTGACGGATTTTAGCAGGGGCCGCGAGGCCTATCCGGTCATTAAGAAGGTTCTGGAAGGCAAAGAGATCGGCGTCTTGGTCAACAATGTCGGGCTGCTTAACCCTCTGCCCGATTCCTTCACCAATTTGACGGAGGCTCAGATTTGGGAGTTCATCAATGTAAACATTGGAGCCGCCAACATGATGGCGCACCTGGTGTTGCCCGGCATGGTGCATAGGAAGAAGGGGGCCATTGTCAACATTTCTTCTATCAGCTGCTGCAATCCCTGTCCCCGCTACACAGCATATTCGGCCTCCAAGGTATATGTCAGGGAAAAAGGATGTCTCTTAATTTTCTAACGGGTCCTTTATTGAAGAGGTGTCTGGTTGGCACCTGAGGAGGTGGTTGCTCCCTCATCTTATCCTTAGAGTACAATTTCCCTATCAAGTAGGTACTAAGAGGAGAGCGAGTGTAGGACAAGAGAAGGCGGAGCTGGTGAGGGTGGAGTTAAGGGTGTCATCAGCCTAGAATCGTTACGATGCTATAAACATAAGTGCACTAAAAGAGAATATTTGTAGCTCAGTTGACAGGAGAGGTCCTTGGTACTCTCTGAGCTTGATTGTTTTATTGGAGATGTTTCATTGCCCAAACTAATGAAACATCTCCAAGAAAACAATCAGGTAACACAATAAGCACGGATGATATTGAATTACTGATGAATTACCGCCAGCTTATCAAATACTTAGGAGCCGAGGGCTTGGCAGCACAAGGAAATGACAGCCAATCGTCAACCATCAACACACCAATTAGCCAATAGGAAGGCCCCACAGAAACACAACTCCCAGAACAGCCCAAAGCACATATTCCAGTAGAGAAATTCCCTGAAGATGGACTTTAGCATGAATCCAAAAGCGTGGAAGAGTAAAACTCTGGGTCCCAGTGGCCCATCCAAATCCAATTTCACTGATGATGTATGTTGCCTAATTTGGGTAACAAAATGTCTGCAGAAAAACAACCAACTCAGAACACCAAGATCTAAGTCCAACCCCTCCTGAATTCTGTCGGCCCTTTTCTAACGCCAATTTAATATTAAACTTAATATTTAATTTAATATTAAACTGTCCAGATCCGTATTGGCAAACCTATGCCATGCATGCCGGAAGTGACACGCAGACCCATTTCACCCGGCACACGAGAGGTCTCCTGGAAGAGCCCCAGTGCGCCTGTGCCGCCTGACAGCTGATTGTCAGGTTTTTGTCGCGCATGCGGAGGGGTTGCAAGGGAGGTGCGCGGGAGACGCACATGCGCAGGGACGAGGGGATCACGCATGCATGCACAAAGATGCACGGCACGCAAGGGGGAGTTGTGCACACATGCACAGGGGCATGGGGGCGCAGCATGCATTGTCTTCTGGGTGCTGGTATGTGAGCGCCCGCAAGCGAGCGCGGGAGCAATTATCAGCACGGGAGCCAAAAAAGGTTAGCCACCTTTTTTAGATTCTTGTGCATAGAATTGAGCATTAAAGCTTTGAACTGCAACTTACCATATGGTCCAGATCAGAGGTGGTATTCAGCAGGTTCTGACCAGTTCTGGAGAACCAGTAGTGGAAATTTTGCGTAGTTTGGAGAACCGGCCAATCCCGCCTCTGACTAGCCCCGCCAACCCCATCTCTTCTCTGCCTCCCATTTAGTCCCAGCTGATCGGCTGGGTCTCCTTTGGTTGCCCTGCATAGGAGAATGGAGCTGGAAAGCAGGATAGTGGGGTAGGGAGGGAAGGGGGATTTTGCAGTAACCTTCCCCTGCCACACCCACTAAACCATGCCCACCAAGCCACGCCCACAGAACCGGTAGGAAAAAACAGGTAGGTAGCTCATTCTGCTATAGAACCAGAGGTGGTCTTCAGCCAGTTCTGACCAGTTTTGGAGAACCGGTAGCGGAAATTTTGAGTAGTTTGGAGAACCTGCCAATCCCGCCTCTGACTGGCCCCGCCAACCTCATCTCTTCTCTGCCTCCCATTGAGTCCCACCTAATCGGCTGGGTCTCCTTTGGTTGCCCAGCACAGGAGAACGGAGCTGGAAAGCAGGTTAGTGGGGTGGGGAGGGAATGGGGATTTTGCAGTATCCTTCCCCTGCCACGCCCACCAAGCCACGCCCACCAAGCCACGCCCACAGAACCGGTAGTAAAATAATTTTGGAATCCCACCACTGGTCCAGATCCTTTTGTGCCTGATAGCAGTTCCCCATTTCAGTAGGTAGTAGATTAGGAGAAGATCCCTTCTCTACCCCATTTACATGTTGGCCTTTTTGTATCCAGTTCGTTGTTAAGTTTAATGTTTTAATTTGTAATGCTCAATGTTTTAAAGTGTTTTTGATTTTTACATTGTTTTATATTTTTATATTACTATGATGTAACCCACCCAGATAGTGAGTTGGGTGGCATATAAATTTAATAAATACTACTAATGATAATTTACCCAGAGTAATAATGTGAACTCTCAGGTAGAGTATGGACTTCAGCTAGGGATAGCCAAGGAATCAACATTTTATCTACCAGGTAGTTTCAAAATATGACTGTAATGGAGTCTACCTATAATGGACATATGTTTGAAGTTTGAAGAAAGAAATGGGGGATGAAGGAAGGAAGGGACTACAGTATCAAAATATTAATCATTTTGCCAGATTTGGTATCCTGATTCTTTGAAGCTTTACATCTTGAAAAACTGGGTTTGAATTGTTCCCCCCTGAGCTATCACTTGGTTAGCTTGATGTTAGAATTGGAGTTTGGTTATTTATTGGTTGATTCACACAGCAGACTTAATCAAGTCAAAAATAAGCAGCTACAAACAAATAAGAAGGTAATCTTGCTTAGTGTTAACCTTGGTTGCATATTTTGTGGCAACATATTTGACTCAATTTGTTTAATTGCTTCCTGGGTTCAGGATTGTATGAGCATCAAGAAAAGGAATTAATTAAGTTAATCAATCAAATGTATTACCTAAGACAGTGGTCTCCAAACTTGGCAATTTTAAGACTTGTGGACTGGCTGGAGAATTCTGGGAATTGAATCCACAAGTCTTAAAGTTGCCAAGTTTGGGGACCCCTGACCTAGGGAATCAAGCTGTATCCCATCCTCACCCTTGGTCCCTTCTTTACACAGTCTAAATCCACAATTTAATTTCTTTTAATGGGCATCCCCTCCTCATCGTTTATTCTCCACAGACTTACCTGGATCACTTCAGCAGATCCCTTCACTATGAATATGCCTCTCAGGGCATTTTCATTCAGAGCTTAATTCCGTTCTTCGTTTGCCCCAACGTGACAAAGCTGAGTAGCAACCTCTCCAAAATGAGCTTTTTCGTGCCTTCTCCGGATGAGTATGCTTGTCACGCAATCACCACCCTCGGAGTCTCCCGAAGGACGACAGGATATTGGCCACATACCCTCTTGGTGAGATGACTTTTTCGTAGCTTCTCTGTATTCTGAGCCACTTTTTGAGCTATGGTAAACAGGATTATCATTAACACTTTAGTTGTAGATGAAGTTGTCTTATGAATTCTTTTCTGTGTGAAAAAAAAAACACCCTTTTTTTATCCTTACAGATGATTTTAGCAAGATTTGTCCCAGAATGGTTCTGGGCTTGGATGGTACCCAGAATAAACTATTGCCAGAAGTCACTTTGAAAAAAAAAATGTCTATGAAGATCTCGCCTTGAGCACCGATAACATCTGGAAGTTTAGATGGACCATAGCTACAAAATCCTGACTTCTTCACACAGATCCCTTTCTTGCTTGCGTTATTTGTTTGAAATCATGTACTTGAGACTTGAAGGAAGTTTAGCTCGGACGTAGCTGAAAGAAAACACTTGAAACAAATTTTTTAGAGAACTGGCATAGTATCCTCTACCCCGGGCATCATTATGTAGAGTTCTTTGTGGCTCCTCAGTGAAAGACAGAAGAAACCTGTGGATGACAGAGGAATTGAGTTGTTGAAGAACTTGGGTTCCAGAAGAGCAAAAATGAAAGAAATATCTGCCAATAGGGCTTGTAGATCAACTTTCTCCAACCTTGTGCGCTGGGCTACGACCCCAACTGAATTATCTCTGATGGGAGTTTGTTGCAACATTACCCTCAAGGCTACCCCAGGATGCAACTGTTCAATGGAGATGTCCTTCTTCAAATCAGGGCAATCTTGTGCTTTATCAGGAAATTGTTGTATGTATGGTGTCTACTTTGGAGTGGCCAGTGCTGTGATGGACGTTAGGATCTCGACTGACATGGCTTTCTCTAGGGTATTGGTGGCCCAGAATCCTTGTCTTTTGAGCCTCACAAAAAGTCTAAGGGTTGCCATACAGATTTTTTGGCAACTTCCCAAACTGTCCTGCTCCAGAGGTGCTAATCTCTGGAAAGGAGACAAATTCTGAGTTGTTCTGGATTTTAATTTTACTGTGGTAAACAGGATTATTGTTTACATTGTAGTTGCAGATGAAGTTTTTTAAAATGAATTCTTCTGTATGGAAAAAAAATCTTTTCTTGTTCCCTCCCAGTCTAGAAATCCTGCTGGCTGGGAGGGAAGAGAGTGATCTATGGTGTATCTAAAGTGGGTCGATTGATCGGTTGTAAGAGGCCCCTGAACAATTTGACTTAAGCATCAATTAGGCTTAATTTCTGTGAAAGCTGTCACGAAAATATGGGCCTTCTCCCCAGACATAATGTGACTGATGAACTGTTTGCCGGTGGTCTCTTTTGAGTTCGATGTGCTCTCTATAATCAGGGCAGTTATTTCCAGATCCTGAGTAATCAAATAATCAAATTTGAGAGTGCCCCACTCCTTTTTTTTTGTAGCCTTAGAGACCATCAAACCAGGTTTGGTAAAAACAAACAGCTCTGTTTCCCAACATTTTGGGGACAGGATGTATAGGAATGAAAACTGTACAGTGATGTAAAAGAAAATTAGCTAATAAGGATTATAAACAGTGCTTGCAGTTGTAGACCCGGATTGTATACCTAGTTTGGCCCTGATTTGTGAACTATGGTTTGGTGAATAAACCCACTTGCTTGGGATCACAAAGCATTGAAAGCCATAAACCGGGGATCTTCAAATTTGATGGCTTTAAAACTTGTGGACTTCAACTCCCAGAATTCCTCCTTCAGTCATGTTAGCTCAGGAATTCTGGGACTTGAAGTCCACAAGTCTTAAACTTGCCAAGTTTGAAGACCTTTGCCATAAACCATGGTGGATAAACTCTTAATATTCTAAATCTAAAACAAAGGCAAAGACGCCACAGCATGGATTGGTTATTTATTAGATGTAACAATTAGCTGCCAAGATTTTGAGTGATCTAGTCCCATGAATAAATTCATACTTGTTTTCTTCTTCAACTAGCAGATTTGCTGGCTGTGCAAAACTATTTAGAACAGAATTCTTTATTGGTCAAGTGTGATTGGACACACAAGGAATTTGTCTTGGTGCAAATACTCTCAGTATACATAAAAGAAAAGATACATTTAAAAAGATAAGTCAGAAGTAACTTAGTCCTCAAAACAAATAGAGAGGGAACCTTCTGTTTTGTAGTGAGCAGTACATTCTACATATATTATACCTGGAGCCATAGTCATATCAGACTGAACTGGATCATCTTTTTTTTCTTTTAGAGTCTTAACCATAATGTCAAGTGGTTTGAACTGATGTGTTTGCTCTAGTAAAGTCTTACTCCTATGGAAATATTTGTGGTTCTTGTTTATATTTTTTTACACCGTATGCTTTGTTTCCATTAGGACTAGCAATCACAACAGTTAATAGAAATAAAACAGAAGCTATTTAAAACTCTATTTTAAATGGACTTTAAAACATAACAATAGAGTAATTAAGAATACAAAAGAGAAAGTATACAATATGTGAATTTACATGGCCCAAAGATGTATGAATAAATATATTTTCTGCATTTTGGACAGAACGGGAAAATCTAGGATATTTTTTAATATTTATGAGCATCCTTATTCTGGACAGAATAAATGCCAGTAGAACAGAAAAGAGCAGAATCATAGGACTGAAAGGGACTTTGGAGGTCGTCTAGTCCAACCCACTGCTCAAGCAGAAGACCCTATAACCATTTCAAGGTAAATAGCTGTCTCTTTAAAACCTCCAGTGCAGTAATAAGCATCTTGCTTGTATAAATGTTTATTCTGTACAATCATGTAGAATAACAGGTCACATGGCGGCGTGTAAAGTCCAATATTCGCAGTTGCTGCGAAGAAATTCTTCTATAACTCATTTAGCTTTTTACCAAGTTGGATTCTATACTCTTGTAGTCCACAACGAAGAGTTTCCCTGTTAGGGGAAAGCTGACGGCGAGCCCTTCATTTTCCTTTGCAGACTACACGTTCCATAAGGCATAGCGGCGTCGGCCACCCGGCCGCCTGAGGGCGCGCGCGAGATCTGTGAAACAGGCTCCCGCCGGCCACCGTCAGCTCTAAAAGCAACTCCGCCTGTGCCCTGGGAAATGTAGTTCTTTCGGCGTCTAGTTCTTCATGGGGGAACGGCGCCGGGACTACCCATCCCGGCAGGCGCCGCGCTTCGCCGTCGTCCGTTTCCCCCCACCCCCCATGGAAGGAGCTTCTGGGACGCTGCTTGGACCGAGCGGAGGGTCCGGCTGAGGGGAAGAGGAGGAAGGGGAGCTCGTGGCGCCAAGCCGAAGGCCCCGGGGCGTTGAGGCGGCGGGTAAGCCGGAGCGGGCCGGTGGGAAGGGAGCGGGCTGGGAGGACGCCGCGGCCCTTTTTTAGGCCCCGGTTGGGCTTCGCGGCCCGGTTCGGCTCCCAGGGAAGGAAGGCTCGGTCGGAGGCTGCACGGCGAACCGGTCAGGAGCTGGGAAAGGAGGCCGGGAAAGGGCGGGATGGGGAATAGGAGGCAGTCCTCGACTTACGACCACGGCGGAGCCCAACGTTCCTGCTGCTAAGCGACACCGTTGTTAAGTGAAGCTTTGCCCCACTTTACGACGAGGGGATCACGCATGCATGCACAAAGATCCTCCTCCTCTCCCTCCCCATCCCCCCATACACACACACACACACACACACAGAGTTATTTCATGTTCTTTATGATACTAACAAATTTTCTTCTGACTATAATGTGAAAACAAGAAGAAAACCTTCAAGGGTGAAGAAAAATGTTGCATTTTTCTTCTTGTTGCACTTTATTAAATCTGATTGTGATTCTGACAGTGTAGTTAAAACAATGGGTGTTTCCATAACAACATGCTAAGAGATGGCCATTATAATTTATAAACTACAAGAGCTTGGTTTACACAACACACTAAGTTAGTAAGCAAGCTGCTGCAGGTACATTTTTTTTAAAAAAAAAAAACTGTTTTTGTTGATACCATACTTTCTGTATTATGTATTAACTTTTTAGATTTTTAATTGCAATCCTGTGTGCTATTGCTTTATTTTGAATGAAGTTTGGTTGGTTTCTATGATTTGAAATGTAATGAGAATTTTTGTTGTTTATTCATGTATTGCTTGATTTCAGTAAATTAATTAGGATAGGTTTTGAAACACAAGACCTGTCTGAAAAACTCTCAGGAGATAAATACTGTGCCAAAAAGAAGGAATGAGGCATGTTTTTAAAGGAAGCTACTAGGAGGAGTGGAAAGAATTATACTGCAGAGTTGTGTGTGGAGTTATGCTAATGGGAATATGCAAAAAAAAAAAGTGCTTGGTGCAAAGTTGAAGTGAGATGATTGCAGCAGAAGTGAAACACATGATGTGTACAAAGAGAAAAAGATAGTTGCTAAGACTGTAGTCAGATCGAAGAAGCAGGTAAGATTAAAAGAGGGAGGGAAAATGCAAGGTGATTTTGATGGAAATAAAAATGTGTTTGGGCAATAGCTGAGGAGTGCTAAATAAAAGAGTACTGGAGAATAAATGAAATTGATTAAATGATTTGAAGTAATACAGAAGTAAGAGAACGCTAAAAGATTTTAGAAAAATGTGGGAATATTGAATAGTGGAGTTGAAACAAATGCGATTAATATTAGTGTTCAAGAGAAAGTATGCAGTGAGAATGTTAAAAGTTGTCAGATGCAGGTATAGAGAGTGAAAACCGAAGAAAGTTAAAATAGAGGTATGGTTTACTTACAAAGTACATAATGCAAGTTGCAGAACCACTTCGTAAGTAAACTGTGCCACATTTTATGTATGTGAAGCTGTACCTGAATGCCATTGTTGTTGTACAAAAGAAATAACAAAACTGAAGTCAAGGGAATACATTTGTCAAATGTATTAAGAAAACTATTTAGCCAAATTTGGAACTGGAAGGGCGTGAGAAGTAAAAAACATTTGCAGTCCACCTTTATGTTGGCAGAGAACAACAGGAAGATCAGATTTTTATCTTTTAGCAAGTTGGTGAGAAACAAGCTGATTGCAGATTTGATGATTTGGAGAAAGCATATCACAAAGTCAGCTGGCCTGAATTATGGAATATTTTGTGTGAATAGGGAGTTGACATTTGATTGTGAGGGAAATAAGCTATAGGAAGGAATGGTTAGTGTATGGTTCAACATGGAGCAAGCCAGCAAGTCAAGGGTGTGTGATGTCCCCATGGTTGTTTAATATACTCATGCCAAAAATGTCTGAGGAACAGAGTGTTTGCAGAGAAGTGTTGGTTGGGACCTGAAAAGGTGTGTAGTTTCCTCTGCAGATGGTACAGGTAGTCCTCAACTTACAACTACAGATAGTCCTCGACTTATGATCACAATTGAGCCCATAATTTCTTTTGTTAATGGAGATATTCGTTAAGTGAGTTTTGCCCCATTTTATGACTTTTCTTGCCACCGTTGTTAAATGAATCACTGCAGTTAAGTTAGTAACATGGTGGTTAAATGTCAGAAGGCCTCTTGACCTCTGGGGACACTGCAACCGTCATAAGTATGAGTCAGTTGCCAAGTGTTGTGAATTTTTGTCGCACAATCACGAGGTTGCTGCAACGGCCGTCAGTGTGAATAACGACCGTCAGTCCCTTTTTTCAGTTCCACTGTAACTTTGAACTATCACTAAATGAACTGTTCTAAGCTGGGGACTACCTGAATTTGTTTAGCGACCGTTTGAGCTTATGTTAGCACTGAAAAAAAGCGATGTAGGATCAAAGCCTCACACCTCTAACTGTCGCAGTATCCCCATTGTCTCCTGATCAACATTTGGGCACTTGGCAAACGGCATGTCTTTATAATGGTTGCAGCATCCCAGGGTCCAAGGGTAGCCATCTTCAACCTTACCATCTGGCTTCTGATAAGAAGGCCCTTCTCCTGGGTCCCACCAGATGTACCTCCTTAGGGGACGGGACCCACAACATTCCTTGCCTCCCCACTGTAGTGAGTTGGGTGGGTGTGGATGCCTTAAAATCTGCCTTTTTTAAATTTCTGCTCTTTTTGTTAGAAAGCAGGCTGGACTGCAGAGTTGCTTCTTGGCCATTGTTGACTGCTTTCGTCTAACCTATCAATTATCAGTGAACCTATTTTTGACTTTACCTTTGGCCCATCCTGCTAGGTTGCATACTTCTCTGGCAAGATTTATGTGGCTGCTGTGTAAATAGCTTTGAGCTAATTTCTGATTCACCTGTCCGAAGTAAATAGCTCTTTTCAGATTAGAATATCCTGATCTGGTTCCTGTAGTGCTTTTTACTCCGTTCAGGTGAAAAAGCACGTTGCAGTGGGTTCAATACAGATAAACCTCAACTTACAGGTTTGGTTACTGTTTTGAAGTTACAATGGCACTTTAAAAAAAAGTAGCTTATGACCAGTCCTTGCACTTATGACCACTGCAACATCCTCATGGTCATGTGATCAAAATTCAGGTGTTTGGCCAGCAGCCTGGTATTTACAACGGCTGTAGCGTCCCGAGTTGTGTGATCACCATTTGTGACCTCCTCCAGCCGGCTTCCAACAAGCAAAACCAATGGGGGAAGTTGGAAGCTTAACGACCATGTGATTCACTTAAGAACTGCAGTGATGAACTTAACCGTGACCAAAAAAGGCCGTAAAATGGAGCACAACTCATTTACAGCCACCTTGCTTTAGCTTAGCAATGCAAATTCCGGTCCCAATTGTGGTTGTAAGTAGAGGACTACCTGTACACCTGTTAGCCGTCCTGTGATAACTTTTCAAGCACAAAAGGATTTGTGTGACTGGAAGTAGTTCTTTTCCAGCTAAAGAATGTCTATTGTGTTTACACTGTTTCGTTCAATACAGTTTTTACTTTGCATTTTTGCCAGTGCCCTTGTAATAGTTCAGAAGTTTAAAGTTATAGTTTAATGGACACAATAAGTTGATGGAAGACTGTCCTAATTATTTAGTGACTTTAAGTCTGTAGAGATTCTCAGTCATCCAGGTCATGGTTGTCCCAAAGGTGCTTTTTCAGGAGTCAACTGTTTATTTCTCTGAAGACGTTTCGCTTCTCATCCAAGAAGCTTCTTCAGCTCTGACAGGATAGTTGAGAATGGAAGGATTTATATTCTTCGCAGACGGCTGGTCGTTTGCATCCTTTTAGAGGGCCTTGAAGCACTTGGAGGTTTGTCTGTGTCCTCAGGGTCCCCTGTGTACTTACTGCTCCTGGTTTCTGTAGTCTACAATTTTAATGAGTTCAAGTTAGCATTGAGTCCTGTCAAGTAGACTAGTCCATGCACTTTTCTTGGCAAGATTTTGGAAGTGGTTTTCCATTGCCTTCTTCCTAGGGTCAACAGAGATTGACTGGCCCAAGGTCACCAAGCTGATTTTTGTGCCTAAGGCAGGACTAGAACTCATGGTCTCTCAGTTTTTAGCTCAGTTCTTTTATCCACTTCACCAAACTGACCTCGTTTGGCCTTGTGGTTTACCTGCAACCTGCAAAAAAAAAACAACCTGTAGTTTACCTGCAAAAGTTGACCTGGTTGTGGATCTTTTTAAAGTGTGAGGCAGCCAATGCCCTTCCACAGCGTGTTGTGTCATTTTAACTGGAGCACCAAAAGCAGCACTGCAGCCCAGATATGTCGATATATTCACCAATATTTAACTCACATAATGTTTATTTTTACAGGTTGCACCTGAAAAGAATATGAACGCTGACTCTTACCCTTAAATGTTGGCTTCGTTTCCACTCGGTCTTGTCTAAAATGGAGTACAGGGCTAATCTGTGGAATCCCGAGTGACCGGATCCCATAATGAAACATGGAGAAAAAACGGAGAAAGAAATGAGCCTGCGGATTAGGCTTCATCCGGAAAGACGATGCAGACAAGACTTTTGCTTGGCTCGGACAAAACTTTTAACGCCGTCAACTTAAAGAGCGCTTAAAAAGAGCAGCTTTCCCTGAAATCAAGAGACTGGGGGGGTGGGGGAGGGGGGAAGAGAGAGAAAGAACCAGATTCATGGAGGATCACTGTGTGAATTGAATCCATGGCAATCTGGAAATGAAACCTCCTCCTTTCCTGACCATGCGGCTGGCAAACACCTGGTTGTTTCTAACGGCAATCTTACTCTGTGGCAAACAGCACCTGGGCACCAGGCTGGGGAATTCCTCTCACGAAAGTCACTTGTGTCCTGACTGCTCTCACCTGACCCTGAAGGTGGAATTCTCCTCAACTGTCGTGGAACACGGTAACGAGTTATTTGCAGCAGTTTTCCTGTTTTTCTTTGGGAAATGCAATATGTATGCTTGTATGGATGTATGCATGTATATGTAGAGGTGGTGTTCAGCAGGTTCCGACCAGTTCTGGAGAACCGGTAGCGGAAATTTTGAATAGTTCGGAGAACAGGCAAATCCCACCTCTGGCTGGCCCCGCCCCCCATCTATTCTCCTCCTCCCGAGTCCCAGCTGATTGGCTGAGTCTTCTTGGTTGCCCTGCACAGGAGAACGGAGCTGGAAAGCAGGTTAGTGGTGTGGGGAGGGGGATTTTGCAGTATCCTTCCCCTGCCACGCCTACCAAGCCACACCCACCAAGCCACAGAACCAGTAGTAAAAAAAATGTAATCCCACCACTGGTATGTATGTATGTTTTGCTGTTTCTTATAAAATGAAACTACGGATAGTTCTAAACCTACAACCATTTACAGGGAGTCCTTGATTTTGTGACCGTTCAAAGTTACAACGGCACTAAAAAAGTGATACAAAAGTTTTTCACTTTTATGACATTATTGCAGCATTCCTGTGGTCACGTGATCAAAATTCGGACACTTGGCAACTGGTTCATATTTACGACGGTTGCAGTGTCCTGGGATCAGATGATCTCCTTTTGCGACCTTCCGACAAGCAAAGTCAGCGGGGAATCCAGATTCACTTAACAACCGTTTTGCTAACTCAACAGCTGCAGTGATTCACTGAATAACTGTGGCAAGAGAGGCCATGAAATGGGACAAAACTCACTTAACAAATGTCTCGCTTAGCAACAGGAATTTTGGGTTTACCTGCATTTTGTGACCGTTCAAAGTTATAACAGCATTGAAGAAAATGACTTATGACCAGTTCTCACACTTATGACCATTGTAGCATCCCCATGGTCATGTGATTAAATTCAGGAGCTTGATAACTGGCAAGCTTTATGACAGTTGCTCTGTCCTTGGGTCATGTCATCACCATTACTCTGTTGCTTTGCATGTATACTGCGAGCTTAAGAACTAGAGACAGATTCCTTGTGTGTCTAATCACACTTGACTGAATACAAATTCTATTCTGTTCTGTTCTATTCTATTCTATATTCCATATCAGTGGTGGCTAACCTTTTGGGGCTCCTGTGCCAAAAATTACACACACACCTGCGCTCGCATCCCTGTACCCAGAAGGCAGTGCGCGCGGACCCCCTCCCATGCCCCTTTACATGCACTGCCCCTCCTAGCTGATTTTCGCCCCATTTGAGGCCTTTTTCGGCCTCCCAGGGGCTCTAGGGAAGCCTCTGCAGGCTTTGCAGGATGAAAAATGGGCCCGTTTTGTCACTTCCGGTATTTCTGGAAATACAGGAAGTGACAAAATGGGTCTATTTTTCGGCCTGTAAAGCCTGCAGAGGCTTCCCTCAAGCCTCTGGCGGGCCGAAAAAGGCCCGAAAATCACCTGGGAGGCGTGCGCATGCACAGTGAGGTAAGTTTGCCTGGGGCTCACATGCCTGCACAAATGGTGCAGGTGGCACGCATGCCATAGGTTTGCCCTCATGGTTCTATATTCTATTCTTTGCTATTCTATCATTTCATTTCATTCTATTCTCCTCTATTTCTTACCCTTCCCAGCTGGCTTTCAACATGTAAAGTCAATGGGGAAAGCCTGATTTGCTTAATGACTGAATGATTCACTTGAACAACTGCAGTGATTCACTGAACAACCGTGACAAAGGTCATAAAACGGGCCAAACCTCACTTAACAACTGTCTTGTGTAGTAATGGAAACGTTGGGCTCGTACGGCGAGGACTCCCTGTATGGGCCGCTTGAAAAGGACTGGCCTGGCTTGGGCAGAAGAAGGCAGTTGCATAGAGAAACTTTTTATTATGGCATCAAAGGGCTGATTAACGTATTTGCAGTTTATTTTTTATTACTGGGAAAGACACTTGTAGGATTGTTGTCCTCAGAAAGCCAAATAACACAACTGGCCTTGGAGACTCTGACCTTGGCTAAGTCTAGCTCATTATAAACTACTTTGTCACAGGGAGCAAAGTGCGTGTTCTGTACGCTATGTGAAATCTATTTCTCTCTCAGCTGGAGATGAGTCATGGACTACGGCACTCTAATCCTGGGGAATAATGGATCCCTGCTGAGAAAGGCCTGAGCATCTGCCCTAAAACCTTATATATATATTACAGATGCGTTGGGGGCTTGCTGTGTCAGGACTCTGGGAACAGCAAACACATCAAAGTGGTCCTGCATCAAGACATTTTATGAGAATTGCATAGATTAATACAGGTAGTCTTCGACTTATGACCACAATTGAGCCCAAAATTTCTGTTGTTAAGTGAAGACAGTTAAGTGAATTCTGCCCCATTTTATGACCTTTCTTGCCACAGTTGTTAAGTTAATCACTGCAGTTGTTAAGTTAGTAACACGGTTGTTAAGTGAATCTGGCTTCCCCATTGACTGTGCTCATCAGGTCACCAAAAATGATCACATGACCCTGGGACACTGCTGTTAAGCCTGAATTCCCCAACAAGTGTTAAGGAAAACAAACTAAACAGAATGTGTAGCGTAGTCAGATAGGCAGACAGGTAAATGTGTGAGATAAGTTTGTATTTTAGTTAACACGCAGTAAAAAAAACAGATACGCTTGTGCTATCAAAAATATAGTTTATTCCATTAGGAATTATAGCATAGTCAAAATAAACGGTCCATTAGTCATGTATCATTTCAGTCAGTCCAGTCGGGGATACTCAATTTGCAAAATCCGTGTTGAATAGCCAATGTCAGTTCACTTACAATAAATCAGTCTGTATTATCTCTTCTCTCCATTGAGAAATCAACACTCCTTTCTCTCTTCCGTTCCAGTAAGGAAAACGCAGTCATCAATCCATCCAGTAATTAGGGATCATTAAGCCAGAGAGAGAGAGCTGCAATTGACTTGCTTCTTTTATGGTGCTTTTACAACCACACCCTTAATTACATTCTTGTAGTTAAAGTTACACACACTTTAACCAACAAACCATGATAACTTATTTATTATTTTTACCCAAACCAGTTAGGGTAAACAATGTTATCCCTAACATCTGCAACCGTCAGATATATTCATCATACAATTGGGATTGGAATACATTATTCTATTCTATTCTATTCTATTCTATTCTATTCTATTCTATTCTATTCTATTCTATTCTATTCTATTCTATCCCATCCCATCCCATCCCATCCCATCTTTTCCTATTCTATTCTATGCTATGCTATGCTATTCTCCGCCTTTAATAGTTTTACAAATAACTCTAAATAGGGAACATATCCAACACATCTTCCTCCTCTTTAGTTTCCCCACAACAACCCTGTGAGGTGGGTCGGGCTGAGAGGGAGGCACTGTTAATATAGAATAAAAGAGCTAACATCTTCCTGCCTGCCTTATCCAGGAGGGCTGACACTTCGTTTCCAAGAACATTTTCTCTCTGTTATCCTTAGAAGAATTGATTTACTGAACTTGTTCCAGTAAAAGGTTTTAGGCATCTGTACAGTTGTAGGGTGTCCTTTGCCTTTTCTAATGTATATTAATCTGCCCTTTTGCAGAATATATCGTGGCGTTCAACGGCTACTTTTCAGCGCAAGCAAGAAGCAAATTTATTTCAAGAGCGCTGAAGAGTAGCGAGATAGAAAACTGGAGGATTGTACCCCGCAACAACCCAGCCAGTGATTACCCCAGTGACTTTGAAGTGATCCATATCGATGAGAATCAGAAAGTTGGAGTGCAGACGCTCGAAGACCATCCCAATATCAAACGGGTTACACCACAAAGGAAAGTCTTTCGCTCGCTAAAGTACACCGAGAGTAAGCCTGCTCATCATTTCCGTGAATTGTTCCTGGGGAAGGATTGGTCAGTCGGCATACGCTTAACTGTATATTTCTCTGGAATTTGGCTGTTTCCAAGTCAAGTTTGGTTTTTAAATCCAAATTTTTAAAATGAATTTCATGATTTTAAAAACGAAATTCAATCTAGGGAAAAGCAAGGTTTTACATTTAGGCAAGAAAAGCCAAATGCACAGGTATAGAATAGGTCATGGGGTCTTCAATCTTGGCAACTTTTAAGACTTGTGGACTTCAGTTGCCAGAATTGGTGGCTGGGGAATTCTGAGAGTTAGTCCACCTACCTTAAAGTTGTCAAGTTTGGAGATCCCTGGAATTAGGTGGTACCTGGCTCAACAGTAGTAACTGCTAGAAGGATCTAGGAGTCCTAGTGGATGATCACTTGAATATGAGCCAGCAGTATGTTGCAGCTGCCAAAAAAGCCAATGCAGTCCTAGGCTGCATTAACAAAGGGATAGAATGAAGTGTTTGGATCACTTTATAATGCCTTGGTAAGACCACAGTTGCATTCCAGTTTTGGTCACCATGATGTAAAAAAGATGTGGAGACTCCAGAAAGAGTGCAGAGAAGAGCAACAAAGATGATTAGGGGACTGGAGGCTAAAACATATAAACAACAGTTGCTGGAATTGGCTATGTCTAGTTTAATGAAAAGAAGGACCAGGATGATGTGGTATCTATCAGTGTCCCAATATCTCAGGGGCTGCCCCAAAGAAGAGGGAGTCAAGCTATTCTCCAAAGCACCTGAGGGCAGGACAAGAAGCAACGGATGGAAACTAATCAAGGACAGAAGCAACTTAGAACTAAGGAGAAACTTCCTGACTGTGAGGACAATTAACCAGTGGAACAAAAGTTGCCTCCAGTCGCTGCGAATTCTCCAACACTGGAGGTTTTTAAGAAGAGATTAGGCAGCCGTTTGTCCAGAATAATATAAGGTCTTCTGCTTGAGCAGGGGGTTGGACTAGAAGACCTCCAAGGTCCCTTCCAATTTTGTTAATCTGTTAATTTAGTTGGGGTTTTTCGGTCTTTGTCTGTTCATTGTGCCTGAGCTATTTCACCAGGATCTTGCTTCATAATCCAAAATTAAGTTATTAATTGATGTGGGTTTAGAAATAATGTCCCTTCTGTGTGGAACCTTCTTCACAATCCACCATTGAAAGAGGTTTGAGGATGTTTTGTAATGTTTCGATCTCTGCCCAGTCTCCCTCAACTGGTATTGTGATTCCTTGCGAAGGGATTAGTTAACTGGGGAAAAGCATTAGCCTTTCTGGGAGAGAGAGAAAACAAGATTTCACTCTGGTCAAGAAATTGCCCTGGAGGTTTTCGGCAGTGAAGCTATATTTTAAAATAGTTGAAATCTTATGAGAGTCTATGTGATAGCCACATCGCACAAGAGCTTTGCTATCTTGTGAGATATCAGCCCTTTTGTTGTTGTTTTTTAAACAAATGTTTTGTATTTTTTATACTGGACATCAGTGGATGCCTTCTGGTGGTGCCATAAGGCTTCAATTGTCTTCTTTCCTCATCCAAAGGTGCTTAAAAATCCCAAGGAAAGGGAAGAACTTTTATTTTAATTTAATGTAATTTAATTTTTAATTTAATTGTATTTATTTTTTAATTTATTAATTTTTATTTCATTATTATTTTACTTATTTTGCTTTATTTTTATTTTTATTTAATTGTATTTATTTTTATTTTTTTTAATTTTATTTCATTATTTTACTTTATTTTACTTTCTTTTTGTTTTATTTTATTTCATTTCATTATTTTATTTCATTTCATTTCATTATTTTATTGTTTTGTTTTGTTTATTTTTTATTTTTTTGTAGTTTGTCCCAGTTGGAAGATTCTGGCTAGGTTACAACAGTAAAAACGATAGCAGTAAACCCAACGTTAACAATCCATCCGGGTGGTTATTCACTTGCTCCCATTGCAGGTGATGGAAAACCCCCCAGTTGTCAGCTGTTTTGTGGTTTTAGAGTTCTCTTTTCCCCACACATGGCAGCATCCTCGGTGACAATGAGAATATGTACCATCAGCCGTTTTTCTCCAGTGTTGTGATTGTCCCATCTCCTTTGATCTATATACCCAGTAGGAAAAAAGAACGGGCCATTCTTAGTTTTCTTTCTTTCCCAGAATATCCCTATAGCTCACGGGGTCCAATCTCCGCATTTGCTGAAAAAGTTCTTTTCTGTATTAATTAAGGAGTCTTCAAAGTCTTTTCTTGTCCTGCTCTTTCACTTTGGCAATCTTGCTTTGGCCTTGGGAGAGATTGTGCTGTGTCTTTTGGCCTTGTCTTTTCACTTTGAAGTGAGCTTTGAAGCTGCTGAGAACATTATCAGAATGGGGAAGGCGCCCTTTCAATCTCAGATTGGTGGAGTCAAGGCATGTCCAAGATAATCACAGGCGGCCAAGGCTGAAAATGCCACTTTATGGCAATTTAGATATGATTAATAGATTATCACCAGAGATATCCAATTTTTATGAATGTGTTTACAGAAAAGTGAGCACGAGGCTTCCCGTACAGGTTATCCTTGACTTACAACTAGAACCGGGACCAGAATTTCAGACACTAAGCAGTGTGGTTAACAACCATGATATTTGCTTCACCACCACAGTAAAAATGGTGGTAAAATCAGGTCTGATCGTGTGATGATTCATTTAATGAGCAATAACAGAGTTGGAAGGGTCCTTGGAGGTCTTCTAGTCTGTCCAACGTCCTGCTCAGGCAGGCGACCCTCTACCATTTCACACAAGTGACTGTCCAGTTTCTTCTTAAAATCCTCCAGTGATGGAGCACCCACAACCTCCAAAGGCAAGCCATTCCACTGGTTAATTGTCCCCACTGTCAGGAAATTTCTCCTTAATTCTAGGTTGCTTCTCTGGATTAGTTTCCACCCACTGCTTTCTTGTCCTGCCTTCTGGTGCTTTGGATAATAGCTTGACCTCACCCTACTCTTCTTTGTGACAGCCCCTCTAATACTTGAACACTGCTATCATGTTGCCCCTAGTCCTTCTTTTCATCAGACTAAACACACCCAATTCCTGCAACCGTTCTTCATAAGTCTCAGCCTCCAGCCCCTCTTTGTTGCTCTTCTCTGCACATTTTCTAGAGTCTCAACATCTTTTTTATGTTGTGGTGACCAACATTGGATGCATATCCCAAGTGTGGGTATATGTATAAGCATACACAAGGACACTGGATTAGTTTCCACCCATTGCTTTCTTGTCCCGCCCATTCCAAAGCATCAAAAGAACCCCTCATTTCAATCTCGAGCTCCAAATATTCTCCTTTATTAGCACATTTATCATCTATTATTGGAATCTTAGAAGTAAACCCACTTTCTCACTGCGTGCCCCCCGCCAGGAAATGTAGGTCCTCTTGATAACTGACATGGCTCCTACCGTGCTGGAATTCCAGAAAGTCTTAAAGTTCTAGCCATTCAGAGTTCCATATGATAAGGGGAAGGGGCTATATAAATGTTTTAAATGAATAAACAAACAAATATAGGGGTCGTTAGATCTGAGAAACTAGGTAGCATACAAAGTGCCCTCCTTGGTCACGTGATATGTCTGTGCTTCTCAAACCTGTAGCAGATTCAGCTACTCCTTGCAACGAGACCAGATGGACGCAGAAGTGGCAGTCCTCCCGCCCGCTCCGAAGGGCAAGCTTGTCTCTGGGTTCCGGGTTTTGGCACGCGACGGGCAGGCACTCCAGCAGGCGCTTGCTGAGAGCAATACCTCGGCAGGTGGCGCAGACCCTTCAGGCAGACGTGCTCTGGCAAATGGGATTTACAGGTAGGTCTGTTAGTAGATGCCATGCAGAGTCTTCCTGATTACAAAAGGGCTCAATAATTAGCCATTGTACAGAGGACTCTTGATGAGAAAGATTATAGTTTCCTTGTTTAGTAGTGTATATTTATATTAGACGTCCTTCATACTGGAAGACTTCTCAGTGCAGCTTTATTTTATTTTTTATTTTATTTTATTTGATATAATATTTGATTCATTTTATTTCTATTTATTATCAAAAGACATTTTATGTAACGTTCTTGTGGAGGGGCGTAAGGGCTCAGCAGTTACAGATGCTGACCTTGTCAGCTGAAAAGCTGACGGTCCGGTTCGAGCCCCGTGCGCCACACAATGGGGTGTGCTCCCGTTCCTTGCTCCAGCTCCTGCCCACCTTACAGTTCGAAAGCATACAACTGCAAGTAGATAAATAGGTGGGAAGATAACAGTGTCCCGGCCCCCTTGGCATATAGTCATGCGGGCCACATAACCATGGAAATGTCTTCGGTCAATGCTGGCTCCCTCGGCTAAGAAAGTGAGATAAGCACTGCTCCCTAGAGTCGGACATGACTCGAGATGGGAAACTTTTACCTTCACCTTTTAACATTCATGTAACCCAGTTACATGAATGGCTGGTTGGAGAATTCTGGAAGTTGAAGTCCACCCATCTTAAAGCGGCTGAGGAGGAACACTGATGCAACCTGCTAAGCCCAAAAGGCAGGCAAAATATTTCCATAAAACATTACATATCAGCATTACTATCTCTATATATAAGCACGCAGGAATTGTTTCTTAAAATACCATCAGGACCGGATCTCTTAAACTAACCTGTCATTGTGCAAACCTTCTTCTGTACAACTAGGAGGCGGCGTAAGAGTGGCTGTCTTCGATACTGGACTCAGCGAGAAGCATCCACACTTCAAAAATGTAAAAGAGAGGACAAACTGGACAAACGAGAGAACTTTGGATGATGGTAAAAAAAAAACCAGACAAACCCAAAACTTTCTTTTAACCAATTGTCTCAAAGGTGCTTTTTTTCAGGAGGCCACTGAACTTTCTTGTTTTTTCCCCCTTTTGAAGACGTTTCGTTTCTCCTCCAAGAAGCTTCTTCAGCTCTGACTGGATGGTGGAGACTGGAAGGATTTATATTCCTTGCAGACAGCTGGTCATTTGCATCCTTTTAGAGGGTTGTTGAGGCCACTTGGAGGTTTGTTTGTGTCCTGAGTCAGAGCTGAAGAAGCTTCTTGGATGAGAAGCAAAATGTCTTCAAAGAAAAACCAAGAAAGTCCAGTTGCCTCCTGAAAAAGCACCTTTGTGACAACCATGACCTGGAGGACTGAGAATCTCTACAGACTTTTAACCAGTTGAATTCTCCATGGTAATTTGGCAGTGGTAATTTTGTGAGACAAGAAGGCTGGATCTGTTTTTATTTAGGATATGAAGGCCTTCTAGTTACTGGATCTGTTTCCCCAATCCTGATCACCAGGTTTGATAGGAAAACTGATCTAACCTGACAAGGCCTTGGGTTATAAGTTGTGAGGTTTTTTTGCAGCTCTCTTCAGCCTGGTGGGTTTAATTAGGCTGTACTATTTTTCATGAAGTTCTGGATCAAAGCCCATTTGTGTAAGAAATACCCCACCCTGTAATATTTACAATGTAATATAATATGTAAGAAATACCCCACCCTGTAATATTATTTCATGCACATTTATAGATGTCGAGTTTTTTTCCAGCCATCAGAGAGGACCTTTGGATATATGTAGTTGAAAAGGAAATTACATTAAAAAACATTTTAAAAGAATAATAACCAGTGCAAACCTGAACAGAAATTGTGGTTTTACATCAGCATATATTTATTTCATGTGTTTCATAAACTTTCATATCTTCTGTCAGTTTTTGCACTCTTCCAATTTGCTTTGATGTCAGTTGATGATCGTTTGAAGGGTATATATTTAAACCTGGAATGTCCGTTCGTAGTGCTTGTGAACATTCTGGAAACATGCCTAATACATGCACTCATTCACACCTGTTATCTATGAATTACCTGCATAGTGTCAAACTGTGGGAACATTTTTTTTTCCTGTTGCAGTCCCAGAACATCCTACAGTGGCCTCCTTTGCCTCTCACCGAGGCTGGATTAGAAAAAGCATGTATTTTTCTCCTGTTTACACTGAGAGATCTTTTCTTCTCCAGTTCAATTTGGGTTAATTTATTTTCCAAAGCACCTGAGGGCAGGACAAGAAACAATGGATGGAAACTAATCAAGGAGAGAAGCAACCTAGAACTATGGAGAAACTTCCTGACAGAACAATTAACCAGTGGATCGAGTTGCCTTCAGAAGCTGCACTCCATCACTGGAGGTTTTTAAGAAGAGACTGGACAGCCACTTGACTGAGATGGTATAGGATCACCTGATTGAGCAGGGGGCTGGACTAGAAGACCTCCAAGGTCCCTTCCAGCTCTATACTGATTCTAGTTCTGTCCTGCCTTGCTCTGCAGAGTATGTGTTTTTGGCTCAGTTCCTTGAATCTTCACTGATCAAGGCTACAGGTAGTCTTCAACTTACAACAGTTCAGTTAGTAACCGTTCAAAGTTTCAAAAGCACCGAAAAAAGTAATTTATAACCATTTCTCACACTTATGACCATGGCAATTTCCCCATGGTCTCGCGATCAAAATCCGGCTGCTTGGCAGCTGACTCGTTTTTACAATGCTTGCAGTGTCCTGGAGTCATGGGATCACTTTTCAGATTTTCTCACAAGCAAAATCAATGGGGAAGCCAGATTCATTTTACAACTGTGTTCCTAACTTAAACAACTGCACTTAACAACCATGGCGAGAAAGGCTGTAAAATGGGGCAAAATTCACTTTACAAAAATATTTGCTTAGCGACTGATATTTTGGGCTCAGTTGTGGCCGTAACTCGAGGACCGCCTGTACTGTGTTTTCCCCCGTCTTCTCTTTTCCTCGCCACAAAATTAGCTCTTCCCGAGCCACAATTGACCAGACAACAACGCATCAATGGACCTTACTATATCTTACTGGATTGCTTATTGTCAACAGGCCTGGGCCATGGCACCTTTGTCGCAGGCGTGATAGCTAGCATGAGAGAGTGCCAAGGATTTGCTCCAGACTCCGAACTGCACATATTCAGGGTCTTCACGAACAATCAGGTAAAGAGAGGACCAATATATAGCCCAGTGGTTAAGGAGTTAAACTTAAGACTGGGAGGACCAATCCATCCCAAGTGGTGGAAGCTCCCTGGAGGTCTTTGGGCCAGTCCCTAAATCTATATCCCTAAGTTTGTGGTGGAAATAAAAATGGGAGGAGGGGATGCTGCAGGTACCCTTTCAATTCCTGGGGAAGAGGCAGCATGTAAATGTAACGAATATAAAGAGAAATGGGAGATGGCATCTGCCAGAATTTCTAGCCTGCATCTCCAGGGATCCCAGCAGGGAAAGCATTTTTAGGAATCAAACCGTTGGTTCTCCATGCATTATATTGGAACCCTTTAAAGCAGGGATCCCCAACCTTTTCGCCCGGCCCGGTTCCGGCGTCAGCTGGCGCGCGACCCGGTTCGGCGTCAGCTGGGCACCGCCATCTTTTTGACGAAAAATCACTTCCGGTGGCGTCACGGAAGTGATTTTCGTCAAATAGCGCCAGTGCTTCGGGTGAGCTTTTCGGTAGAAATGGCTTTCTACCGGAAAAGCTCACCAACTGGCGCCCGCTCATCTTTTGACGAAAAATTGCTTTTTTACCAAAAAGATGGCGGCGCCCAGCAACCAGCGGCCCGGTAAGGCTTGTTCCGCGGCCGGTACCGGTCCGCGGACCGGCGGTTGGGGACCCCTGCTTTAAAGGCCTCCTTTTTTTGTGGGTATTCACTGTGTAGAAATTTGCTTCTATACAGTATATCAGCACTGCAGATCTTAAAAATGGGTTTAAGAGTTGGGCTCCAAATACCAGGATGAAACTCCTGTTTTTAATGGCAAAATTGGGATTTTAAGACTGAATTCATTGAAGAGAAATAAATGCTTGAGATAAGAAAGGTATCAATTTGGTTGTGGAATCTGGGGGACCCTTCCCTTCCCCACTCCTCCTTCCCTTCTTTTTCCTTTTCCCTTTTCTCTGTTTCCTTCCCATGCATTTCTTTTTCTTCCTTCCCTTCCCTTATTTCCCTTCCCTTCCTTTTCCTTTCCTTTCCTTCCTTTCTCTTTTCCCCTTTCCCCCCCTCCTCCTCCTCTCCCCTCAAATGGAGAGCCTATATATGGAAAAATAGAAGTATATGTCCAACAGCAAAGTTGTTTATAATACTGGGGTCCTTACAGGCAAGTTCTTGTCTCTTTAATTTTGGGTAGTACGACGGTAGGTCCCTCTTCTGCGTGCATGAAGAGGCCAGGCAAATTCCACCTTGAGGGTTGTTGTTGTTGTTGTTATGCTTAATATTAAGATCTGTTTCATTTTTAAACAGGTTTCATATACATCTTGGTTTTTGGATGCTTTTAACTATGCTATCTTAAAGAAGATCGACGTGTTGAACCTTAGCATTGGAGGCCCAGATTTTATGGACCATCCATTTGTAGACAAGGTTAGTATGGGACAGGAAAAAAGACTGATAGAAATTAGACTGTTTCTCCTTTCGTGTCAGAAGATTTAGTTTAATAGAAACTTTGGTTTTACGCAAAGTAATAATAGCACGGGGAGATTGTATCCATACAGTCAAACCTGGATTGCTTTACATTATAACATTCTCTTGAATATCATGTCTTAATGTAGCTAATCTCTGGGTTTCTAACATCTGATTGTTTTCCTTTCCAAGGTGTGGGAATTGACAGCCAATAATGTCATCATGGTCTCTGCTATTGGAAATGATGGTCCTTTGTACGGGTAGGTGGTTTTTTTTTAATATATATATTTTGAGCAGAAATATATTCTTTTATTTATAATAAAATAAGCACTTTTGCCATCTTTTAAAAAAATAGTCAATTTTTCTCAAATAACTTGATTTCTTTTCAATGTAATCCTTCCTCCTAAAACACATTGTCATGTTTCCGAGTAATGGCCCCAATCAATTCAGGACTCTGAGGCTGCGGCTTTTCTCAAAGATCCGTTTTATTGGGTGCATCATATCGGCACGTTCAGATGTTCAAACCAACTCTAAATATTTCCCACAGTTTGTTATAATAAAAGAAATAGACATTCTCCAGCCCCCTGGTGTCACAGGTCATGTTAGCCAACCGGGTAGATTGCAATCTGCTCATCTACTTCCTCCAACAGTTAGGAGCTCTTGTTGAGATGATCTTGATTCCCATGGGCCTTATCTCTGTTATGTCTGGCACGTGGGAGGAAAATACACCACGCCCTGTAGTTTCCCCTCTCCTCCATATATATGGCAACCTAAAAACGAAGTAAAAAAGAATACACATGCTGTAACACATTTGTGATAAGTAGTTTCAGAAATTGTTTCTTAGGCAGAAGGAGCGGCTGAAATTTCAGCGCATGTTGTGCTTATATCTCACTGAAATCCCACTGCTTTCACTCCAGCTTAAAGATGATCTTTGTTTAATCAGAAGCAAACCCAGTTGAGGCTGTGCCATGGTTGGTTTTAATCATCCTTTGCTGAGCAAGTCAGAATGTCCTAATTTGTACTGTACCATAATTAGTGGGTTCATGTGTCATGCTTGGACAAAAACTTGAGTTATGACTGTTACATATCAGCCACTAAAAATGCATACAATACATGTCCTGTAAATTTTTCTTTATTCTGACCGCTGAGTTTTGTAAGGAATGGAAAACCAGTTCATTTTTAATCCTTAAAACCAGTTTAATTTATGTGTTTCATCTTTTTGGAATGCAGTGCGTCCTTTTCAAACTGAAACCTTCCAGATCTCATATACTGTACTGTATATCCTTAACTGATAAGCATAGGAATTATGAGAGATTAATCCAATTCATTTAAAGGCTGCAAATTAAATAACATGGTTGGGAGTGTTGAAGCTCAGATTCATATTCTTAGTCAGCTATTTGCATTCTTGACATAATGCAAATCCAGTTTTTCAGTTATAACATGATGGAGTCCCTCTGTTACTAATTCACTAATAGTCCTAAACCATAATGAATGATTCATGCATCACAGCAAGGCAAACACAACCCATCATTTATGATTTAACCTAATGTATGATCAGGGGGACTTGGTTTAATTTACTTTTCAGGATTATATTTTTTAAATAAAATTAGGCACTTTCTTTTTTAAAAAGAGTAAATAAACAAGTAAAAACCAACAAAGAAAAAAAAGAAAACAATACTTGTTTCAGAAATATAATGTCTATAAAGGGAGAAAGGAGTTGTACAGTGAGTGCTCTTTAACTGTTTGCAGGATTATTGTGAAGATTTTTTAAAAAAAGGGTTAGAGAGAAGGGCAGAACTGTAGATACTGCCATCATCTCCTTAGAAACAGATGGGATACAAAAGTAATATGAGCCATGGTGGTGCAGTGGTTAGAATACAGTACTGCAGGCTAATTCGGCTGACTGCCAGCACTTTGGCAGTTCGATCCTAACCAGCTCAAGGTCAACTCAGCCTTCCATCGTTAATAAAATGAGGACCCAGATTGTTGGGGGCAATATGCTGACATTGTAAAGTGCTTAGAGAGGGCTGTAAAGCACTGTGGACAGTATATAAGTCTATTGCTGTTGCTAATAGATCAATAATAAAAAAAATATTTTTCAGCACCCTCAACAATCCAGCCGACCAAATGGACGTGATTGGAGTTGGCGGCATTGACTTTGAAGATAATATCGCTCGGTTCTCCTCCAGAGGGATGACCACATGGGTGAGCCCCTTTGCAGAGGCATCCCGCGCAGGAGGATGCTAAAGTACTCAAAGGTTTAGCCTAGCACATGGTCTCCCATCACTTTACACGCCACATAGGAAGCGCAGTTCAATTTTGTCAGAAGTCGGTGTAAATCTCGTCTAATTGAAATGTGAGCATCCAGGCACTTGTTTGATGCCTTTGACTTTTCTCCCTAGGAACTTCCTGGAGGTTATGGGAGAGTCAAGCCCGATATCGTGACTTACGGCTCTGGGGTGAGAGGTTCTGGCATGAAGGGCGGTTGCCGCTCACTCTCCGGGACAAGTGTGGCCTCCCCTGTTGTGGCAGGCGCTGTCACGCTTCTAGTCAGGTATGTGCTCCCATCAAATTATATTCCCCAGGCTTTTCTGAAAAAGCTGCATTGGCTCATCATTGTTCAAATCCATGAGAAGTTAATGGGGCACATCATTCGGAGTCTGTTACCAAAATCATACCCCGAAAGGCAATTTGAGGATGTTGTAGAAGAAGAAAAAAATACGTATCTTTGAGTTTTCACGTTATTTTTTAAAAGCTTATAATTTTTACAGAGGAATTATTGCGTCTGTCATCTGCACCTCTATAAATTTCTGGTTTGGCTCTGCAACCCAGCAGGACAGACACAGACTCCAGAGAGTAATTAGGACTGCAGAAAAAACAATTACTACCCACCTGCCTTCAATTGAAGACCTGTATACAGCATGAGTCAGAAAGAGGGCTGTGAAAATATCTACAGACCCCTCACATCCCAGACATAAACTGTTTCAACTCCTTCCCTCAAAACGATGCTATAGAGCCCTGCACACCAGAACAACCAGACACAAGGACATTTTTTTTCTCGAACGCCATCACTCTGCTAAACAAATAATTCCCTCAACACTGTCCAACTATTTACAAAGTCTGCACTACTATTACTATTAATTTTCTCATCGCTCCTTATCACCCATCCCCTCATACTTGTGACTGTATGACTGTATCCTTACGATTTATATTGACTGTTTGCTAGTACGATTTGATTGCTTCTTGTACCCTATGACTATCATTAAGCGTTGTACCTGATGATTCTTGACTCTTGACAAATGTATTTCTTTTTATGTACACTGAGAGTATTTGCACCAAGACAAATTCCTTGTGTGTCCAATCACACTTGGCCAATAAAGAATTCTATTCCATTCTATTTAGGTTTGTATTCCCCAAACTTTGGTCAGGCCTAAATAAATTTTCCCATCTTTATTCTAAAAAAAAAAAAAAGCACTACTCCCTTTCCTGTGTTTAATCAAATCATTAATGTGCGTCTCCATCATGAATTTCAACAGGCAGTCCTCAACTTAACGACTGCAACATGAGCCCAAAATTTCTGTCGCTAAGCAGGACCATTGTTGTGAATAATTCTCCGTTTTATGACCTTTCTTGCCACAGCTGTTAAGTGAATGACTGCAGGTGTTAAGTTAGTTAAGCTAGTAACACCATTGTTAAGTGAATCCAGCTTCCCCACTGCCTTTGTTTCTCAGAAGGTCAGGGGTGGGATTCAACCGGTGTTACTACCAGTTCACTGACTATGTTTTGCTATGCACGCATGTGAAACAAACATCAGCTATGCCTCCCAGACAGCTGAAAAGACCTGCACACGGGTGCACAGCGTTTGAAAAGACACTTTTCCCCTGCTTTTTCAACCTCAGCTGTGCCGTGCTGACAGGTAAGAGCCCAGACCGGTGGTGGGCCAAACAGCAGGCAACACAGAACCGGTTCAGTATCTGCTATTCAGTGCTACTGGTTCTTTAGAACCTAGCAGAACCTGTAGCATCTCACCCCTGCAGAAGGTGATCATGGGATCCCAGGACACCATAACTGTCATAAACAGGAGCCAGTTGCCTATTGTCTGAGTTTGGGTCACAGGACCAGGGGATGCTGCAACCATTGATAAATGTAAAAAAAGAAAAAAAAAGAAACCCACTCATAAGTCATTTTCCCCCCAATGCTATTCTAACTTTGACTCACTAAACGAATGGCTATAAGCTTGAGGACTACCTGTGCAATTATGAGAACCGTACTTTTTAGTAATACAATGAATCCCTTCTGGTTCATTTACAACTTTAGCGTGATCAGAGTATAACGTTTCAGCTGTTTATGGCTTTCAGCACAGTTCCGAAGCGTGAAATGGTGAACCCAGCTAGCATGAAACAGGCTCTGATCGCCTCAGCACGCCGGCTTCCCGGGGTCAACATGTTTGAACAAGGACATGGCAAACTGGATCTTCTCAGAGCTTATCAGATTCTCAACAATTACAAGCCCCAGGCAAGGTGAGTTCCTTTCCAAGCAAACAGCTCAAACCGGACCTTTCGGTTGGAAAAATAAATAAAACGAGCTGCAGATCCTGTTTTTCTATATGTTTCAACTCTTAGATCAGAGGCCTCCAAACTTGGCAACTTTAAGACTTGTGGATTTCAACTTCCAGAATTCCTCAGCCAGCTTTGCTGGCTGAGGAATTCTGGGAGTTGAAGTCCACAAGTCTTAAAGTTGCCAAGTTTGGGGACCCCTGTCTTAGATAGTTACAATAAACTGTGCAACCGGATTTTTTGGGGGGACGTTTTTTTTTTTTTGATTGAGCAGGAGACTGTTTTAAGATTCTATGATGCTGTCTTCCTTGTCTATTGGTTATGGTTCTAGAAGGCAGCTAGTTGAGGAAGACTGGTTTCCAAGTGTTATATTTGGGGGCATGGCATAGTTCAGTTTTTATGCTCCTTATCTATTGTTTGGCATCAGCTGCCCCAATATACCTTAAGATAAATTTATAAAAACCAGGCCATTGTTTCACTTTTAAAACCCAAAAGTCTTTTTTTCTTCTTCTTGGAAATGAAAACATGGCTAAATTCTTTTATCTTAGGAGAACGTCTAACATAGTTGTCAATCATCCGTCAAATAGTTAGTTGAGTTCTAAACATTGTCTCGATGCTTTCTACATTTATTCAAATTCACCAAGAGCATACTTTGATTTGCATTAGACAAGGTAGTCTTCGACTTATGGCCGTCATTTTGAGCCCAAAATTTGTGTTGCTAAATGAGAAAGTTGCTAAGCGAGTTTTGCAGGGGGGGGGGCTTTTATGACCTTTTTGACACAGTTATTAATCGCAGTTCATTGTTCATCATTACTCAGTTCATTTATTCAGTATCATCGCAGTTATTAAATGAATCACTTGGGCATTAGAAAAAACAATTACTACCAACCTGCCTTCCATCGAGGACCTGTATGCTGCACGAGTCAAAAAGTGGGCTGTGTGAAAGTATTTACAGACCCCTCACATCTTGGACATAAATTGTTTAAACTCCTTCCCTCAAAACAGTGCTATAGAGCACTGCACCCCAGAACAACTAGACACGAGGACAGTTTTTTCCCCCTCATGCCATCACTCTGCTAAACAAATAATTCCCTCAACACTGTCCAACTATTTACAAAGTCTGCATTACTATTACTCTCATCATTCCTATCACCCATCTCCTCCCACTTATGACTATAACTTTGTCGCTTGTATCCTTAAAATTTGTATTGATTGTCTCCTAGTATGATTTGATTGCTTATTGTGCCCTCTGACTATTATTAAGTGTAGTATTTGATGATTCTTGAAAAATGTATCTTTTATGTATACTGAGAGTATTTGCATCAAGACAAATTCCTTGTGTGTCCAATCACATTTGGCCAATAAAGAATTGAATTTGCTTGTCAGAAGCCAGCTGGGAAGTTTTAAGCGGTGATCACATAACAGTAGGAGGGTGGGCTGTCATAAGTACATGCCAGTTGCCAAGCGCTCAAATTTTGATCCTACTGGTATGTCCGTGGGGATGCCGCAGTGGTCCTAGGTGTGGAAACCAGCCATCAGTCATTTTTTTTTCCAGAGTTGAGACTTTAAAAGGTCTCTTAAGTGAATGGTTGTAAACCTAGCACTCCACAATTGAGCCCAACATTTCTGTGGCTAAGTGAGACATCTGCTAAGTGAGTTTTGCCCCATGTTACAACTTTTCTTGCCACGTTTGTTAAGTGAATCGCTGCAGTCATTACATTAGAAATACGGTTGTTAAGTGAATCCGGCTTCCCTCCCCCCATTGATTTCGGTTGTTGGAAGGTCGCAAAAGGGGATCATGTGATCCCGGGACACGGCCACCATCATAAACATGAATCAGTTGTCAAGCATCTGAGTGTAAATCACGTGACCATGGGGATGCTGGAAAGGTCGTACATGTGAAAAACGGCCACAAGTCACTTTTTTCAGTGCCACTAAGCAAACGTGTAGTTAGAGGACCAACTGTGTTTTCAGTTTAAAGCCCGACGTTCATTGGGCCGTGAAACATAAAAAAGTATTTCGTGTATGTTTATTTCGTGTCACATGTTGATGCCATACCCATTGTACTTTTTTCCCTTTAGTCTGAGCCCAAGTTACATTGACTTGACGGAATGCCCTTACATGTGGCCCTACTGTTCTCAGCCCATCTACTACGGAGGCATGCCCACGATTGTCAACGTCACCATCCTGAATGGCATGGGAGTCACTGGAAGAATCGTAGACAAGGTAGGAGCTGGAGGAACTTAGCCAGGCTGAAGGACAACCGCTGATGCGTCCGATAGTCACGACGCATGAGACAATAATTCAGAACAGAATAACAGAGTCATTACATTGGAAGAGCAGTGCAGCAGCTTGGAATCGAAAGTGCACTCCATTCATATTTTTTCAGAGATTGTAACTAGGCGACTGAAGTTTCTGCCATGCAAAAAACTAATTGGAGAACATGATTGACGACTCTGGGCTATGGATGTGTCCCACTGGAGAATATGAATTATGATACACCCAGAGGGGTGGGGTGGGGGAAACCAGGGTCAAGGGTGACAGTGAATTGCATGTCTCAGAGTTGGCTACATCCAGGTCATGTTGGCATGTTAACTCCCAAAAGAATCCTTTGCAGTTTTGGAAGTTTGGGTCTTGATTTAATTGGGGTAATTGCCGGAATCCTGACACAATCCCCTGCTTAGGCAGGAAGCCCTAAACCACTTCAGACAAATGGTTATCCAACATCTTCTTAAAAACTTCCAGTACTGGAGGATTTACAACTTCTGGAGGCAAGTTGTTCCACTGATGAATTGTCCTAACTATTTAGGAAGATCCTAAGCAAACTCAAAAGAGAAGTCAGATTCATTGCTCCAATCAAGAGGCTGAAGTTCATTTAACTTTATAGGAAGTCCTTGACTTACAGCTACAATTGGGAGCAGAGTTTCTGTTGCTAAATGAGGCGGTTGTTGAACGAGCTCAATTTATGACTTCTTTTTTTGGGGGGGGCACGGTTGTTTAAACAAATCATTGCAGTTATTAAGCGAATTGCAGGGTTGGTAAGCAAAGCCAGTTTCCGCCCTCGACTTTGCTCGTTGGAAGCCAGCTGGGAAGGTCACAAATGGCATTCACAATGACTCCAGACGTCGTAAATACACACCAAGCCCCTGAATTTTGACCATGTGATTGTGGGGGAGCCGCAACGGTTGTAAATTTGAGGACCAGTTGTACGTTATTGTTTTCAGGACTATTGTAACTTTGGACGGTGACGTAACAAGCAGTTGTAAGTTGAGAACTACAGGTAGTCCTCGACTTACAACAGTTAATTTAGAGACTGGTCAAAGTTACAAATCCATTGAAACAAGTGACTTAAAACTGTTTTTCACAGTGTTCCTAAAGTCACATGATCAAAATTTTGACACTTGGCAACTGGCTCATACTTACGACGGTCGCAGTGTCCCGATGTCACGTGGATCCCCTTTTGCGACTTTCCGACAAGCAAAGCCAATGGGGAAGCCAGATTCACTTCACAACTGTGTTACTTACTTAACAACCGCAGTGATTCGCTTAACAACTGGGGCAAGAAAGGTCGTAAAATGGGGCAAAATTCAATTAACAAATGTCTCATTTAAGAACAGAAATTTTGGGCTCCCATTTTGGTCATGAGTGTTCAGCTCTTTCCATTTTATATCAGAAGTATGAATACAAAAAAGGATTTCTTTGCCGGGTCATTCCTTTAGAACAATATTTAGTGGAGCCGATGAATTCTGCAATGTCGTTTGCTGTTGTTTTAATGCATTTAATCCATTGCGGTTGCTTTGGCACAGAGAAACATTATGTCCAGTTCAGATATAATTGTGCCATCACGATGGTAAATGCAGTGTTACGGTCTTTGATCAAATCATTCAGGTTTATCTTTGCCTCAGGCTTAATCTTAAAAGGGGCACTTACTGGGTTTGGAATGTTTACCCCTTGTTATTATTATGGCACTCCAGCTTGGTAACCCACCAAAGGAAGGCTAAGCTTTGAGAATATGTTTCTGCTGTGCCTTGTGTGTTCTTCAGGAAACAAGGGCTTGAAGCATTAATCCAGGGGTCCCCAAACTTGGCAACTTTAAGACTTGTGGACTTCAACTCCCAGAATTCCTCAGGCCAGCATAGGACCTGCTGCCAGCACAAGAGGGATTCTGGGAGTTGTAGTCCACAGGTCTTAGAGTTGCCAAGTTGGGAGGCCTCTGCATTAATCCAGTGCTTTGATGAGGCATGTGTGTTGCCTTGCAAACCAAAAAATCAGAAGGATTCCCCTTTAAATGGGAAGAGAGTGGATTCCTGTTTTCACACAAAAGAAAGGAAGGAATAAGATATAGATGCCTTCTAGAAAATGGGTCAAACTTTTCCTGAAAAGGTCCATTTTTGAAGATGGTTTGAAAGCTTCACCTATTTCAAAAAGGAGTTTAGACTGGTCAAGTCAGTCACACCTGTATTTTCACAAGCTGGGCTGGCTTTCAGTCGTCCTGAGGAGGTGAAGTTAGGAGTTGTAACTATAAAAGAAAAGAATTCCACTTTAAAAAGTCTTATCTGATGCTTGTGTCCTTTTTTTCAGTTACAGATTAAGTTTAAGCCGGATAGTCTAGATTTTAACTGAAACGTTTAAGAAATCTTGTAACACGTTTGGGGTACTGTAATATTCCAAACAGCTACAGATAGTCCTTGGGTTACGTCCATTCATTCAGTGACCAAAGTTTTAACTGGGCTGTCATGCCCTCGTCGGAGTCTGAATCCGAGGAGGAAGATGAACAGCTGACAGGGAGCAAGAGAGTGGCTCCGTTGGCTGTGGAGGAAACTGGGGAAGGGCAAAGTCAGGCTGGGCAGAGGAGGAAACAGGTAGGACAAGGGAGAGGGGGTTCAGATGAAGACCAAGGCCTACCCCCTCCTCATCCTAGGGCATGCAAGGAAGAACGCAAAAGAGAGCAATGTGGATTGCGTGGCTTACGGGGGAGGAAAGGGCCCTGATTCCCTTCATAAGGCACACCTGGGAAGAGAGTTTAAAGGAGAGGCAAATGGGAGGGGCATTTGCCGGGAATAAATGTTGACTTTATCTTGCTTTTGGCTGTAGTTATCTGGGTTCCTGGCATCTTCCCAACTGGTTTGATGCAATCCCTAAAATTAAGTATTTCCCCTTATTTTTCTAAATGATCACATTTTCTTCAATGTGACAGATTATTTGCTGCAAACGTGACCTCAGGCAAAAATAAAAACAAAAAGCAAACCCTGTAATGGCCGAATACAACATATGAGACTAACTAAGCGAAAGGAAAGACTAGGGGAGACGTGATACCAATGTTCTACTATTTGAATGGCTGTCTCAAAGATGGGGGGGTCAAACTATTTTCCAAAGCACCTGAAGGTAGGACAAGAAACAATGGATGGAAACTAATCAAGGAGAGAAGCAACCTGCAATTAAGGAGGAATTTCCTGACAGCGAGGACAATTAACCAGTGGAACACAGTGGTGGTATACTAACGGTTCGGCCCAGTTTGGCCAAACTGGCAGTAAAAAAATCAGCCTGAGAGGAGGGGGAAAAAGCCAGCTGAGAGGATAAAAGACTGAAAAGCACATGGGAGGGTGGGAGGGTTACTCTTAGCTTTTCGTTTCTTCATCCTCTCGGCTGATGGGCGTGTTAGGGGCGTGCGAGCGCAATCACCCACCTAATCGGTAGCAACTAAAGTAGGATCCCACTACTGGTGGAACAGAAGTTGCCTTCAGAAGCTGTGGCTGCTCCATCATTGGAAGCTTTTAAGAAGAGATTGGACAGCCATCTGTCTTAAATGGTATAAACTCTCTTCTTCGTGCAGGGAGTTGGACTAGATGACCTCCAAGGTCCAATCCAACTCTGTTACTCTGTGTTACACTATGTTCTAACCATTGTTGTGTTCAGCTTCTCCAGTTCTTCAGTATCTGCAACCTTTTGATCAGTTTGCTCTCTGTTTTATCCTTTGTAGCCGGAATGGCAGCCCTATTTGCCACAAAACGGAGATTACATTGAGGTGGCCTTTTCCTATTCCCCTGTCTTATGGCCCTGGTCCGGGTATCTCGCCATTTCCATCTCCGTCGCTAAGAAAGCAGCCTCTTGGGAAGGCATCGCACAAGGTCACGTCATGATCACCATTTCCTCCCCAGCAGACGATGAGGTTGGCTGAACCTTTAAAAAAACAAAAACAAAAACTTTGTCTTGTTTTGATGTGTGCATGCTTGATGCCCTGGACACAAACTGCTGCAGAGGGACGTGTGGAACCTCATTGTATAATGTGGGCATCCATTGGTTGGGATCTCCAAAAAAGATAACTTCTCCCTACACAACACTGACTCTCCAATAAGATCAGTGTCTGTGGTCTAAGAATCTTCATTACTTTTGAAAGGGTCCTGAGAAGTTGCTTTGAAATGTTCAAAAGCATAAATGCACAAACTTCCGATAACTGAAGTGCATTTGCTTCCTTCAGTTAAAATATGTCTAGGAAACATTGTATAGGTATGTGTTGTGGCCTGCCAGTGGTCAGCGGAGCTGATGGCAGACTCGGACAGTGTGGAGGTTGGGGAGGAACATAGGCCAGTCCTGGAGTCTGAGGAAGGCTCTGATGAGAGCTCTGCATTGGAGGCAGAGATGGGGCCAGGCCGTCCGACAGTTACCAGCTGCCTTTGGAGTCGGAGATCAGTGGGGCAGAAGAACAGCTGGAGCCTGTTCCCAGTGTGCGCATGCACAGAGCTGCCAGAAGAAGGGAGCCGCTAAGGAACAAGGGTCGACTTGGGAATAAAGGCTCAAGTGGGCGGTGAATGGACTCTCCCACGGAATAAAGAGGAGCGAAAGGGGAGTGGTGTTTGCAGGAGACAATTAGTTCAGTTCATTAGGTTGAAGATCTGTTCCTGACTTCTTGCCAAGTAATTGTTGCTACTGCCTGGCGTTTGGAAGCTATCAGCCTGGCAACTCTCCAAGCCTGATAACAGTCTGTAGTTGTGAAATCTCTTGAAAGACTGTTTGCAGGGACTTTGCTGGAGAGGAATTCTCTTTAAACTAAATTAAAGGGGTTTTTTCAGGACGTCTGCTTCATGATCTTGGGAAGCTTAGGCCAGAACAGTATGATTGAAACAAGGATGGCTTGTAAGAAGAGGAAGTTTTGAAGAGGTGTTGTAAAACATTGTTAGCATTTAGCACGTAGATAGATATATTTCCTCTCTTTCTTATGTCAAGCCTTAATTTCTTGGGTTTGCAGTTTCTTATTATTATTCTGTTTTTGTATAGCATTGCTTATCCTGAAATGGAACAACGTGATAATTATGGATGGATGGATATTGTTGGTAGATTCGATTACAAAATGGGTTTTGTTTAAGAAATTGGTTTGATTTTGTTTGCTTTCAGTCAAAAGTTGGTGCTGAACAAACTTCAACCGTGAAACTCCCCATCAAAGTGAAAATTGTCCCAACACCCCCTCGGAACAAGCGGATCCTATGGGATCAGTATCACAATCTTTGCTATCCACCAGGATACTTTCCAAGGGATAATTTAAGAATGAAGAACGATCCATTAGATTGGTATGTTTATCTTTATACGGTTCTGATAATTATTTATGGGTGACAGGATTGACATATTAAGGAATGCAATTAGCTCAGTGTAACTCTGTTTGAAAATCTGTGGATCTGTATCTACATTTCTTCTTGCAAATAAGTGCAATGCATGAAGGTAATAAAAAAAACCCTAACTTTTAAAACAAGACAGCAATAACTGTACCTTTGTTGAAACTTTTGAATAGGGTATGACTGGTTTTAAAAAGTCTTCTAATACTTTCTAAATTTGAACTTGAATCTATTGGTGATTTATTTTCAAGTTAAAATATAATCATATATAGGAAAGCAGTGGTTATGCTCTTTTGGTATTTTGATAAAGTCATTTTCTCTAGAGAAGGACTATAAATACTTAGTTTATGCAGCCTAGCAAACAATGACACTTCGATACTGAGGTTTTTTGAATGTTTTTCCTGTTATCCATTTAGTTCTATTTTTGCAATATTTCTCTTTCCTCTTCCTCTACCATTCCTTTTCCCCCTTCCTCTTTCCCCCTTCTCTCTTCCCCTTCCCCCCATCTCTTTCCTCCCCTCCCCAAGAATTTCATTCCATATGAAGTAATTTAAATTCCTAGTTCACCAAAAAGTGATTTGAGAGATGATTAGGCTACATATTTGATTTGTTCACCTCTTTAGGAATGGTGACCACATTCATACCAACTTCAGAGATATGTACCAACATCTGAGAAGCATGGGCTATTTCATTGAAGTACTTGGTTCACCGTTTACATGCTTTGATGCCAGTCAGTATGGTAGGTAATTAAAAAGTCAGAGTTTATTTCCTTTTTAGATTACTCCAAACCTCCTTTGTTTAGAATTTCAAAGCATAAAGATAGGTAGATTCAGGCTTGCATCATCTAATTGCTGGCTAAACAACAAATTGTTCTACAATCTGGACTCAAGTATAAAAGATGTCTCTGAGGACGAGGGATTTCTTTTTAGTGCCAGAACTAAATTGTGCTCAAGACCTGGTATCCCGCATTTTGTGCATTTTGCAGCTCAATTTAGGTTGTTATAGTAAAAGAAAATGGAATAGTACTTGAAACTGACGCCTAACAGGGCAACAATTTTGAAGTGTGCTGCTGCTACTGATAGTTATAATTGAATGTTTTTATATGAAAATTCAAATTACCATTTTTCAGAGTTGATAACAGAAGATTGTTCTTTATAATTATCAGCTTGTTAAAGAATGAGCTTCAGGTCCTGAATCTTAAGTGCTTTCTTAATGCAACGTTGTCATTGTTATTCGATAGAGTTCATTACGCTGATCTATTTTTGGGCTTTTATTATATTTGCTTTACAATGTCAAGATTTTCTCTTGACCTTTTTGAATAGCTATTTAACATTCAGTCCTTTTATCTTAGGAGAGGACATTAAGGGTGACGTTATGCAGGTCAGGGTGAAAAGCACACAGATTTTAGTATTCATAAGGAGCCTAAAGCTGCGTTCACAAACACAGACTTACTCCCAACCCTGAATTAACAAAACAACTCCTCTGCTGACTCCATTATATTGTTTAAGTCCCCAGTAAAAGATATTATGGCTTTACATGGTGACAGGTTCATCTGACTTCTTAAGCTTTCCTTGAGGGAAAGAGGAGGGATGAGACGATGGATCACAAATTATCCAGCCCCATTTATCTTATTATTTATGCAAGCTATCAGGCACAAAGGATCAGGACCGTAGCTTAAGTTGCAGCACAGAAGATTTACAAGAATCTAATGGTCTGCACTAAAGAGTCAAAGGAATTCAAGGGCTTGAATTGTTTGTGGCAACGTAAGGACTCTAAGTTGATGACATGTTTAACTCCACCACCACCTCTGCCTGCACTTCTCCTTAAAGCACACTCTTAGGTAGTTATGACTACAATTGGGACGAGAATTTCCATTTCTAAGCAAGGCAGTTGTTAAGTGAGTTGTGCCCAATTTTACAATCTTTTTTTGCCACAGTTGTTAAATGAAACGTGTGGCCGTTAAGTGAATCTGGCATCTCCCATTGTCTTTGGACCTGGCTGAGAAGGTCACAAATGATGATCGCATGACACTGGGAGGCTGCCACCATTGTAAATACATGCTAGTTGCCAATTGTGGTCATGTTGTGACAGTTGTAAGTGCGATCTTCTATTGTAAGTCACTTTTTTCAGTGCTGTTGTAACTTTAAAAATGTTCATTAAATGAATAGTTGTAAGTCAAGAACTATCTACAAATGGATAAGGTAGGTACATAATTTAAGCTTTGGGGATTTGTATTTTAAACTGTCCTGATCCTTTCATTTTTACTTTTGACATTAAATCAAACTTTCTGATCCAACAACCTTCTCCCCACGATAGGCTATTAATTTAAAGGTCAGTTTTTCTCTGTTCTTCATTTCTGACATTTTAAAAAGTTGCTGGTCATCATAAAGGACGGGCATTGATTTGCTAAGCAGAATTCAATTAAAAGTTAGTCACTTTTTGTTCCATTCCGAGGAATACTATTTTGTCACTCTGAGAATTAAAAGCTGCATTTCCTGAAGGACAGATCGAATGTAGTTCATTGGTTGGTTTGTTTCCTAAGGGGGTAAGGACACAGAATTCACTGAACAACTGGTTTGCTTGGCAATAAAAATGTTGAGTTCATTTGTGGTCGTACTTTGAGAACTACCTATATACCACATTAAAAAAAGAAGGGGTGTGATGACCCGGAGTGTAACACAAGTGTAACAAAATCCATAATTACGTAAATAAATGTCCTTTAATGCCTCCAACTTGGCCCCGCTGTTCAATAATTCTCAGTTGGAGATAAAACGTATTCAAAAATAGTCTTCAAAAGAAAGCAATACAGCCCGAACTTAATGAGCAGATAGAGGTGAAATAAAAACCCAAAACAAACTGCAATGAAGGAATTTCCACAACGGACCAGGATAAGTAATTACGAAATTCAAGGAGATAACAAGCCACAGTCTTTTGGAAGGACGCCAAGCAAGGTAACCTCAGCCCAAAATAACACACGCTTTGCTTCTGGCAACGCTGTGTTTTAACCGTCTCTCTTATATACTATTCTCCCCAGCTGCAAACAATGTGGGGGATCATGGCCGCTTCCCCTCTCGTAAGCCAAGTTGTTGCCTTCTCCGTTCCTCCCTGCGTGCCCTAGGATGAAGAGGGGATGGGCCTGGGTCTTCCTCTGACTGCCCAACTGGCCTCTGCCCTTCCCCAGCCTCCTCCACAACCTCTGGAGCCACAGCTCCATTCCCTACTGGCTGTTTCTCCTCTCCCTCAGAGTCCGACTCTTAACAAGGGGGAGGCCTAGGGACAGTATCCTGGGTGGTTATTATACCTTCCCTTTTCATTTATCCAAATAATCCGACACGTTTCTTGAAGCCGATCTAATCTGCAGCTGCCTCCTGTCTATTTATGCAGGAACATTATTGATGGTGGACAGCGAGGAAGAGTATTTCCCAGAAGAAATAATCAAGCTCAGAAGGGATGTGGACAACGGATTGTCGCTCGTGGTGTTTAGCGATTGGTACAACACCTCCGTGATGAGGAAAGTCAAGTTTTACGATGAAAATACAAGGTGAGAGAGGTTGGCACCTGTTTTCATTTCCAAGGTTATTTATATCGATGGGGAGGAAGGGCAACTAAATGGGAGAGAGATGGGTGGGTGGGAGTGGGAGATAGATGGGTGGGGAGACCCAAATGTGCTTTTTGCAGGAAGCAACTGGACTTTCTCATTTTTTTTCTTTTGAAGACATTTCGCTTCTCCTCCAAGAAGCTTCTTCCACTCTGACTGGATGGTGGGGAAAGAAAGGATTTATGTTTCTTGCAGACAGCTGGTCATTTGCATCCTTTTAGAGGGTCATTGAGGCCACTTGGAGGTTTATCTGTGTCCTCAGGGTCATCTGAGGAGTGGTCCTGGTTCCTGTAGCCTGCAATCTTTTTTCCTCTGGAAATCCATTCCTATTCCCACCCCATTCCAAAGGTGTTCATCCCAAATTGTATAGCTAAAAGCCTGTAGAGATTTTCAGTCACCCAGGCCATAGTTGTCCCAAAGGTGCTTTTTGTTCAGGAGGCAACTGAACTTTCTTCTTTTTTCTTTTGAAGATGTTTTGCTTCTCATCCTAGAAGCTTTTTCAGCTCTGAAGAAACGCCTTCAAAAGAAAAAACAAGTTCCATTTGCCTCCTGAAAAAGCACCTTTGGGACAACCATGACCTGCAGGGCTGAGAATCTTTACAGACTTTTATAGGTAGGGAGAGTTTAAAAGAAGGCAGTGGAAGAAGCGAGACTCAGGGCTGGGAGGGACCAAGGTGGGAATGGTTTGGATTGAGGCAGGCCCTCTGCTAACGATTGGTGGGATTCGGTTAACGACAGACAGGGGAAAGATGGGATTGTTGTTGCTAAACAATGAGGTCATGTGACATCAGAGTTTACAGACTTACAGGTACAACTGCATGACTTAGCAACGGCAATCCCAGTTTTGCTGTTGTAACCTGAAGACTACCAGCATATGGTAGCTGTGGTGGCACAGTGGTTAGAATGCAGTGCTTTAGGCTATTTGTGCTGAACTGCTGGCTGCCACCAGTTCGAATTTCACCAAGCTCAAGGGTGTCTCAGCCCAACATCCTTCCGAAGTTGGTAAAATGAGGACCCAGATTGTTGGGGACAAGAGGCTGACTCAGTAACCCCTTAGATGGGATGGGATGGGATGGGATGGGATGGGATGAGATGGAATGGAATGGAATGGAATAGAATAGAATAGAATAGAATAGAATAGAATAGAATAGAATAGAATAGAATAGAATAGAATAGAATAGAACAGAACAGAACAGAACAGAACAGAACAGAATAGAAATAAGAACAGAACAGAACAGAGCAGAATTCTTTATTGGCCAAGTGTGATTGGACACACAAGGGATTTGTCTTCGGTGCATAAGCTCTTTAGTGTATATAAAAGCTATAAGTGATAAATCATGATCATAGTCATCGTAAAATTACAATCATCAAAAATCATAAGATGCAACACTTGGTAATAGTCATGGGATACTAAATAAGCAATCAACATAAATCAGAAACATCTTCAAACTCTTGTTTCTTTTTTCACTGCTTTGCTCGACCGACTGGAACTTATTTTAAGCCACAGCAGCTGGTTCAAATATAATATGAAGCCACTTTCACTGCAAGTGGCCTTCTCCTGGACTCTTAGATGTGGGGAAGGCAGAGCAACTTGTGAGCCTGCAGCTTTACACGGGCATGCTCCAATTTATGGCACTAAATCCCGGCTTAGCTATTGCTTGCAAATCCATCCGCATTTTTTTTTGGCCTTAGAAATCTGATTAGAAAATTCTGATTTGTGATTAAAGTGCCGTCTTTCACTGGGCTTTTTGTTCCTTCAAGTGATGATGCCTTTAAAGTATAAAAAGGTTATTCCAAAATGTATAAGATAAAAGCACCTTTAATTAATTCAAGCCAGGATTACAGGGATTGCTGAGGTGCTGGACTTCTAACTCAATCCTCAGGAGGCCTGCGTGGAATTTTACTTTAAGCCTCTTAAGAGCCGAGGCTTTCATCTGAAGGGGCTTCTTCTGTCAAATGAGCATGCAGCAGTCATGGCGTGTATATTAGGCATATGTAGTGGTAGTCCTCGACTTACAACAGTTCATTTAGTGACCGTTGGCAGTGAAAAAAGTGACTTATGACTGTTTTTCACAGTTGCGACTGTTGCAACATCCCCATGATCACGTGATCAGAATTCAGACACTTGACAGCTGATTCATATTTACGACGGCTGCAGTGTCCCAGGGTCCCATGGGAATCCCTTTTGCGACCTTCTGACAAGCAAAGTCAAGGAGGAAGGGAGATTCCCTTAACAACCATGTGCGACTAACTTAACAACTGCAGTGATTCACTTAACAACCGTGGCAAGAAAGGCTGTAAATTGGGGCAAAACTCATTTAACAAACGTCTCACTTAGCAACAGAAATTTTGGGCTCAATTGTGATCGTAAGTGGAGGATTACGTGAATATCTTATTGCTTACAAACAGTCGGTCTCTGGGTGGAAGTTAAACACTGTCTCTGCTCAGGGTTGGATCTGCAAAGTTAAACATGCAATAGTCTATATAATTCTGGAAGATTTCTTTTAAAAGGGAAAAATATTGTAAAATAGGCATGGGGGGGGACACACCCCGTAATGTATCATTTCTACCTTCACTATTGTAACCTCCTGACAAGCGAAGTCCATGGGGAAACCACTTAACAACCCTGTTGCTAACTTAACCATTGCAGTGATTCACTTAAACAACGGTGGCAAGAAAAAATCGTAAAAGGGGAAAACCCACTTCACGAATTTCTCTCTCAGACTCATAAATTTGGGGCTCAATTGTAGTCATACATTGAGAACTACCTGTATAACTGTTGCTCCTCTGTCACCTAACAACCATGTCACTAACTTAATGACCGGAGGGATTCACTTAACGACCGTGGCAAGAAAGGTGTGGTCAAATGGGACAAAAATCAATTCACCCATGTTTCGCTTGGCAACAGAAATGTTGGGCTCAATTGTGGTCCTACATCAAGGACTACCTGTGTAGTAACTGGTTTTTATCCACGTCTTCTCCCCCTGCCCCCTCAAATGAACATCTCTCTGTATAATACCTGGTGCTCTTCTGCTGATTTTTTTAGGCAGTGGTGGATGCCGGATACCGGAGGAGCAAATATTCCAGCACTAAACGACCTTCTCTCCGTCTGGGGCATGGCCTTTAGCGATGGGCTCTATGAAGGAGACTTTACCTTGGAAAGCCAGGAAAGTAAGTACAGGTAGTTCTCACCTAACGACTATTCGGTTAGTGACGGTTCCAAGTTACAACAAACCTCCCCAAAGGATTCTTTGATGATAAGGGCCAGATTGAAGGACAAATAGTAATAGCACTTAGACTTATATACCACTTCACAGTGCTTTCCAGCCCTCTCTAAGCGGTTTGTAAAGAGTCAGCCTATTGCCCCACAACAACCTGGGTCCTCGTTTTACCCACCTCGGAAGGATGGAAGGCTGAGTCAACTTTGAGTCAATGGGAATCAAACTCATGGCAGTGGGCAGAGTTAGCCTGCAATACTGCATTCTAACAGGAAGGTAGGTATGTAGGTAGGAAGGAAGGAAGGTAGCAAGCAATAGCACTTAGACTTATACACCGCTTCACAGTGCTTTTACAGCCCTCTCTAAGCGGTTTACAGAGTCAGCCTCTTGCCCTCAACAATCTGGGTCCTCATTTTACCCACCTTGGAAGGACGGAAGGCTGAGGTCAACCTTGAGCCTGGTGAGGTCTGAACTGCCAGATTGCAGGCAGCCATCAGTCAGCAGAAGTAGCCTGCAGTACTGCACTTAACCACTGCGCCACCGAGGCTCTATCCATGGTTCCACCATATCCAGTGGGACTTAATCCAGGACATTTACAAATCCATCACTGAAAGACCACGTGTAGTTTCTGTTTGAAGTGGGCTTCCCACGGTGAGTCTAGCATGCAAAGAACAAGCAACAGTCCCTACAGTCTATAGCAGGGGTCCCCAACCACCGGTCCCCGGACCGGTACCGGTCCATGGATCATTTTTTACCGTGCCGCAAAGCTTGGGCGCCGCCATCTTGTTTCGATGGCGATTCCGGGTTTTCGGTTGCTTCCAGATTTTTGGTTGGAAAGTGCTTCCGGGTTTTCAGTTGGAAGGCGGCGTTTGGGTGCTCGCGCCTTAGTTTCGTCGAAGAGCAGGGGGGGTGGCTTCAAACGAAGAGCGTTACTCAGGTACCAGTCTGTGGAAGAATAAATAATCGTGAAACTGGTCCCTGGTTCAAAAAAGGTTGGGGGCCACTGGTCTATAGAATCATAGGGTTGGAAGGGTCCTTGGAAGTCTTCTACTCCAACTCCCTGAGCAAGGCCTGAGTCTTCATACCACCTTGGGCAAATCTTGTCCAGTCTTTTTTTAAAAAACCTCCAGTGATGGATCATTTTCCGAAAGCATAATATTAGCAGGTTCCATTGCTTGTCAGAACTTTCAACACCTTCCTTTGGGTTTCCTGGGGATCAGGTAGAGACGTGGTTCTTAACTTTTTCTTCACCACAAACCCCCACACACAAACACTTACAAATACCTTTTATGGACACAGAGCACAGATTTCACTCAAGATTTAAATCATAACATTTCGTCAAGCCTTTGCGGACTCCCTTGACATCACGGCTTTTGTGGACCACAGGCTGAGAATTGCTGAGATACAGCAATTGTTTTACACTCCTTCCTGTTCCTCCTCATATTTCCGTACAGAAGTCATTTACAGCCTTCCATCCTTCAAGGACGTTAAAATGAGGACCCAGGTTGTTGAGGGACAAGAGGCTGACTCTGTAAACCGCTTAGAGAGAGCTGTAAAGCACTGTGAAGCAGCATATAAGTCTAAGTGCTATTGCCATTTTCCTTCCTTCCTTCCCTCCCACTCTCCCTCCCTTATTCCATCCATCCATCCATCCATCCATTCATGATGCGTGGTGGTTAGAATGCAATATTGCAGGCTGGCTCTGCCCATTGCCAGCGGTTCGATCCTGACCAAAGGCTCAAGGTTGACTCAGCCTTCCATCCTTCTGAGGTCGGTAAAATGAGGACCCAGATTATTGGGGGCAACAGGCTGACTCTGTAAATTGCTTAGAGAGGGCTGTAAAACACCATGAAATGGTATATATAAGTCTAATTGCTATTGCTATAATTCCCCTTTCTCATATTGTCATATATATCTTAATGTTGTTGACCCAACTGCATGAGGCAAGCCATTCTATTTTTCATTTTATGAATGAAAAGAAGAAAGAGAGATAAATTTCCCAATGATAACCTAGCTAAAGGCAACAGAGTCACAAAAGGAACTTAGAAGAGATGATGAGACAACAAGTTAAGGAATAGAAATCTGAGGAATGGATAAATGAAGTGCTAAGAGAAAGAGGAGTGGAATACTGAGAATTCATTGGCGACAGGTTTTTAATTAAAATGAACTAGTATTGTCTAACACAGGGGTCCCTAACCCCCTGGGCCACAGCCCACTATCGGGCCTTGAACTTTCAGAATCGGGCCACGGAAGGGGTGGGCGAGCATGCACGCACATCGCCACTCACTCACACAAGCAGCGAGGGCATACATGTGTGCCCGCCGCTCACACAAATGGAGCCCTACACACATGCTTGCCTGCCGTTCTTGCAGAACCATCCCTTTTCCCTCCTCCCTCTCCCCGGTCCACAAAGCTGAAAAGTGTGGGGAACTCTGGTCTAACACACCTATACGTATATTTTATTTTCAGTGAATTATGCCTCGGGATGTAGTATTGCAAAATTTCCAGAAGATGGCGTGGTCATTGCACAGACTTTTAAGGATCAAGGTACCGAGTTCCTCTTTGTGTTTCATATTCTTCTAGATGTGATCTTGAATCTTCTGCTTTCTTTTCACGAGAAAAAGCTCAGGGAAACTCGGCATTCATATAGGCAGTCTGTCCATTGGGAGGTATAGGAAGCGTGTTATTTAAAGTGTACCGAGTGCATAAGAAGAGAAAGAAATGAAGTTTTATCTCTCTGTTTGAGGGAATGTACTTTGATCCTTTATTATTTTATTTCCTAAGACAGCCAGGCCACTAAATTCCCCTGAGCAGCTTTCTGAATGCCAAAATATAGGATTACAAACACCTGACATAGAAAGTACCAGCAGCATAAAATAACAATTATGTACTGTGAACGGTGTTAACCTCCAGGGAGGTCAGGCATCCCTGGATATGTTCCTAAGGAGCCCTTCAGAATCTTAGTGAGGTAGCAGAGAGGGTAGGATATCTGAGCTAAACTGTTGCATAGAAGAGATCTTCAGCCATCATTGAAAAGGTTTATCCCCAGATGATCTTCTGCAAAAAAAGAAGAAGAAGAAGAGGGAGGGAGGGAGATAGAGAGTCTTTAAAAAAACCCCTCTCTTTCCAATCTCATTGGGTGGGTATAGATGTCCAGATTTGGAGAGTTGTAAGGGTGGCAATGTCAGATGGGAACAACAAGATCCAAACTTGAAAGGTTCAAAGCTACTTTATTGCTCGTAATTCCCAGACTGGCGGTTTGCAACCGGATCAGAGTAAATAGGGTTCCAACGGTATTGAAGGGCAGTCAGACTTTGCCTTCTTGTAAAGATTCCAGACTAATTCCCTGCTTGACTCCTCCCCCAGCTTTGCCAGGCTCTTTCCGATGGGCAACCATCTTTTTCAAATGATGACAAAGATGACGGCGGTGGTAATAATCCAGATTCACCTAACAGCTGGGTTATTAATTTAAGAACAGCAGTGATTCACCTAACTACGGTGGCAAAAAAGGTTGTAAAAGGAGGCAAAACTTTCTTAATGATTGTCCCACTTAGCAACAGGGATTTGGGGCCCCATTGTGGTCATAAAGCCGAGGACTTCCTGTGTTCCAGAGTGGCTGAAGCTTCTGGGTGCTGTTTGATGCCTTTCCTCTCTCCCTTCCCTCCTAGGTCTGGAGGTTTTAAAGCAGGAGACAGCCATCGTGGAACATGTTCCCATTTTGGGCCTTTTCCAAGTTCCTACAGAAGGTGGGGGCAGGATAGTTTTGTACGGGGACTCAAACTGCCTGGACGACAGCCACCGGCAGAAAGGTGTGTAAAACTGCCATGGATTCCGGTTATCACAACACTCTGCTAAACAACTAATTCCCACCACACTGTCAAACTATTTTGTAAGGCTGTATTACCATTCTTGTTCTCATCCTCTTACCTATCTCCCTTTCTACTTATGACTATAACTTTATTGCTTATATCTTTATGATTTATATTGTTTTATTTAGTTTATATTATTTTATTTGTATTGTTTTATTTGATTTATGTTGTATGTTGATTGCTTATTTAGTATCCTATGATTATTACTGTGCTGTATCTTACGGTTTGTGATGAATTTTTATTTTTACAATGATTATGAACATGGTTTATCACTTACTGTATAGCTTTTGTGTACATGAGCTTTTGCACCGAAGACAAATTCCTTGTGTGTCCAATCACATTTGGCCAATACAGAATTCTATTCTATTCTATTCTATTCTATTCTATTCTATTCTATTCTATTCTATTCTATTCTATTCTATTCTATTCTATTCCATTCCATTCCATTCCATTCCATTCCATTCCATTCCATTCTATTTCTATTCTATTCTATTCTATTCTATTCTATTCTATTCTATTCTATTCTATTCTATTCTATTCTATTCTATTCTATTCTATTCCATTCCATTCCATTCCATTCCATTCCATTCCATTCCATTCCATTCCATTCCATTCTATTCAAGTTACAGGTTCCAAGATGGAGGACTGTGTAATGCAGTTATGCACACTTGTGTGCAACTCAAATAGAAATAAGCTTCCACACCTTGGGATTTGAAACTTGTAGATGTACAAGCCATTGGTAAATTTTATTGTATTTGTTACTGATACTGATGAAAGTATCATGATACTTTCATCAGCCACTGCTCAAATACAGACAATTGACAGCTTCACTCTCACCGTGAATTTTATTTTTCTCCAAAATTTGGGACTTAGATATTTTTCACACCTAATGCTCAGTCAAGCAGATGGCTTGTTATATATTATAATACACAACTCCCTCCAATTACACTTCTGTACACAAGCCAAGTCTGACTGGGTTTGTACATGGTTTATTAACAAAACATAACTGACTGGTCTTGCATAGTACTTCAAACCATGTCATGCCCCTGTTGGACTCTGAATCCAAGGAGGAAGGCAAACAGCTGACAGGGAGTGGGAGTGTGGCTCCGTTGACTGTGGAGGAAACTAAGGAAGGGTGGAGCAGGGGAGAGGTAGAACAAAGGAGAGGGGGTTCAGAGGAAGACTTAGGCCCACCCCCTCTTCATCCTAGGGCATGCAGGGAAGAACGGAGAAGAGAGCAATGTGGCTTACGGGGGAAGAAAGGGCCCTGATTCCCTTCATTAGCCACACCTGGGGCAGGAGTTTAAAGGAAAGGCAGTTGGGGAAGGGCATTTGTCAGAAACAAAGTTTATCTCATGTTGAGTTTATCTCATGTTGGCTGCAATTATCTGAGTTTCTGGCATCCTCCCAACTGGTTTGACTTACTGCCTTGTTACTTCACTTCTGGAACTCCTTATCTTGCCCTGCCGGATTTATTACCTTATCTTGTCTTGCTAAATTCATAGTTTAAAATTTTCTGTTTATAATGTTTTAGACTGGAATATCTGTAGTCAAAGGTTGTTGCAGGTTCCTGGGAGAGTTTTTCTCTAGACCGGAATGTAACTGGGACATTGGGGGCAAACTTGGAGCTAATAAAGAGACCCCTACTTATTATTCTGGCTGTGTTGCCTTTGTGCCACGCCCAAGCTCATCACAGACCATATCTTCATGTAGCTTGGGGTTTCTCAAACCTTGCAAATTTAAGACATGTGGACTTCAATTCCCAGAATACTTCAGTCAGTATTCTGACTCTGGAATTCTGGGAGCTGAAGACCGCACCTCTTAAAGTTGCCAAATTTGAAAAACACTGAGGGAGCTTGATGAGGAAATTGCAGTTAAAACACAGCTTTTAAACTTTGCGATGTTGAGTCCAATCAGTGGTTTGTGTGGTTAAATGAACTATTGGAAAAGATTGAAAATTATATTGCATGTTTATTGAAAATTGGAGACGTTTCAGAATATATTGGTAGAGTATACCTCTGTTTTATTTTATAACTAGCTAGCCGGTAACCCTGGATAGATTGATCTAATAAATAAGTTTTAAATAAGGACATCTTCCTGTTCCAATCTCATTAGAAGGATTCTGTTGGGACAAATTATTCTGACTTCATGGGAAGTAGGCTGACTTTGAAGCAGTCTGTTCCAGCTATGGAAGGGAGCTTGAAACAGCCCATGTTCAGATTGGGCCAAATCTGGTAACGTTGGAACAGGTGATACTCAACATATTTGTTGAAGTGGGAACAGGACATTTTGATATCAGAACACTGCAACCTCCAGTTGCTTTATAAATCTCTACTTTGAAAATTTTAAAATAAATGTACTCTGATGATTCAGAATCATAGTTTGCATAGATCCCAGAACACGTAGAGAACAAATTCATCTTTCCTAAGGTTTATTTCATGTCCATGTAAAGTATAACTATGAACAACAACAATAACAATAATAACAATATGGAACTACTGTGGACTTCCGAAAACAGACTGACAAAATTTTGGAACGCAATAGATATCAAGATTGTGGAGAAGAAAAAAGTGTGGATCGTCGACATTACCATACCTGGTGGCAGCAGAATCAACGAGAAACAACTTGAAAAAAATCACCAGATATCAGGACTTGAGAATCGAATTGCAGAGACTCTGGCATAGACTAGTGCAGGTGGTTCCAGTGGTACTCGGCACACTGGATGCTGCTATGCCTAAAGACTTAGTCAAGCACTTAAAAACAATTGGCGCTGACAAAATCACCATTGGTCAGCTGCAGAAGGCCACCTTACTGGGATCTGCTCACATAATCCGCATCACGCAGTCCTAAATGCTTGGGAAGGGTTCGATTAGTGATTTGTGATACGAAACCCATCATAGTTCTCTCGTTTTCTGTGTATACTGTCATTTTTTGTGTATAATAATAATAATGGCAGTACTTGGAGACAGCAGAATAGAAGAGAAAGAACTGGAGAGGATAACAAAATACAAAGACCTACAAATAGAAATAGAACGACTATGGCAAAGGCAAGCAAAGGTAGTACCAATAGTAATAGGCGCCTTGGGTGCGGTCCCAAAACAACTGGAGCACCCTTTGAACACCATCGGTGGCATTGACAAATTGGCCATCAGTCAATTGCAGAAGGCAGCTTTACTTGGAACAGCTTCCATCCTGCAGCAAAATCTGTAACACCTTCGAACATCCAGATTTGCCTATCCCAGGTCCTTGGTAAGGACTTGATAGGTAGACAAAAATGCCAAACCAGTCTGAACATCTGGCTAACTGCAAGGAAGAAGAAGAAGGAGGAGGAGGAAGAAGAGGAGGAAGAGGAAGAAGAGGAAGAGGAAGAGGAAGAGGAAGAAGAAGAAGAAGAAGAAGAAGAAGAAGAAGAAGAAGAAGAAGAAGAAGAAGAAGAAGAAGAAGAAGAAGAAGAAGAAGAAAAAAAAAGTTGTTGTTATTTTACCTTGGTTAGCAGTGTTTCTCAATTTTAGCAACTTTAAGATCTGCAAACTTCACCTTCCAGAATTCTGGAATTGAATTCCACTTATCTTAAAGTTGACAAGGTTGGAAAACACTCAGTGTTGTGAAAAATACCAATCTTAGCCCATCCCACTTCCTGCAAAGCGTTCGTCATTTTGGCCTGTCCTTTATCCCTTATGGGAGTGGCAATCCCCTCCCAGCCTTACTCCCGAGTTTCCCCTTTTGTTTCAGCTGCTCTCGCCTTCTAGCCGCTCTGCGCACACGCGCACTGGGAACAGGCTCCCCTTGTTCCTCTGCCTCGCTGCTGCCGGACTCCAGAGGCTCCGGAGTCAGCACATAACTCCCAAACGGTCCTGGCCCCTTCTCTATATCGGACGCAGGACCCTCCATCCAAGTTCTCTCCAGACTCCCTGACTGGTCCCCGTTCTTCCCCACTGTCCGATTCCGCTGCCTTCTACACTGGCTGCCGGCGAACCACAACAATAGACTTCTAGAGCAACCTTGACCACTTGAGAACCCATGGAGTTGAAGTCCACAGGTCCTCCAGTTGCCAAGGTTGAGAAACATTGGACTAGAGAACGGTGCTCCATTCTGTTTTTAGCCCTGAAGTAGAAAGTAGCATCAGCCAGCCTTTCATGTTAGGAATCGGAGACCGTGACTCCCGCTGTGACTTCAGTCAGCTTAGCGGTGTTTAAAATTCCTCACATACACTATGTGTAAATCCTAAAAATGTGTATTAGAGCGAAAAGAAATCAAAGATGCGTATTTCGGGGGACATGGGGATTACGAAGATTAACATCCATTCCCACCGAAGAGTAACCTGGGGAAGGATTTTACGAAAATGCCTTTGAACTGTGTTTAAATGACTTGAGAGCTAAATCTCACTATTAGCTCCAAGCTCCTTCAAGGCAAGGAGGGTGGGAAATCGTAGCTAATTTCACTTTGTTTCAGAGGCTGTGGAAAAATCATATTTAATCATCTTCCACATGAAAGGTGGTGGTATTAAAACTTTCAAAGGAAACGTGCTAGCCACAAAAGGCATCATGGTTTATTTTTTTATTTATTTCTATCCCACCTTTATTTTTTTTACAAATAATTCCAAGGAAGCGAACCCAGCTAATACAGGTAGTCTTGACTTACGACTACAATTGAGCCCCAAACTTCTGTTGCTAAGCGAGACAGTCATGGGTTTTGCTCCATTTTACTACCTTTCCTGCCACAGTTATTAAGTGAATCACTGCAGTTGTTAGTAACACAATTGTTAAATGAATGATGGGTCCCTCATTGCAGACAAAAAAATCCCCCCCCCCCACTCTTTTTTTTTTTTGCAAATATTTTTTTTTATTTTTATTTCTTTAAATATATCTTTACATGAACAGTGTGGTTCCAGGCTTTTAACATTTTAAATCAAACATGACCATAATCACAGATACAGCTTTCTTGTCTAATTTCACGTCATATAAAATATTACCAATTTTCCTTTTTATATTCTCATACATTGCTTTATATCGCTCTCTTTATTATTACTCATTCTCTATATTCATTAATCTTATACTCTTGTATTCTTCATAATTGCAAATTTTATCAAATCATATTCCATTAATTTTCCACAGATTCATTTATATCATCCATTATTTTCATCCCTTTTACTATTACTTTTGCCACTTTTGTATATATCTATATATTTCATGCACACCCTTCCCTCTAACTTCATCACATTTATCCAAATTATATTTTCCATCTTATTTTCATTTAGCCAAATACATAGACAAATAACAATATAATCATTTTTGCTGTATACCTCATCACCTTATATAAACAAGTATCAAATTATATAATCCATTAATAATATTATCATATAATATACATACATACATACATACATACATACATACATACATACATACATACATGTGTGTGTTTTCTATCGAATTCCCCATGGTATTTCCTTCCCCATATTGGATATTAATTTTTTATATCTTCCATATACACTTATATATCTTAGTTCTTATTTTAGAATCTTATTTTCATATCTGTTCCAATTAAGTTATTCATCCTTATTCTTATTCTAATTGTTATTTTATGTATTTTTAGTAATATTTCTTTAACCAATGATTAAATCCAAATTCCTCAAAATCTATATATGTATATTTTAACTGTTAGAATACCCCTTCAGGTGGAATCCCCATCATTCCCATTTTTAGCCATTGTCTCTAACTCTCTTTACTATATTAGTTCTTCTCTTAGCTTGCTTTCCATTCGCTGTCATTTTTTGGCCTTTTCTCTTACTCATTTCTCCTTTCACTATTATTTTCTGTTGTTTTTCCCCCCCAGTTATCAAGTTCCCTCTCATTCACTAAATGCTTTACTCCAGCTCGAGTAAAAAGCTGGAGAGTAAAAAAGGAGGAACCTTCATTGACTTTGCTTGTCACAAGGTTGCAAAAGGGGATCCCATGATCCTGGGACGTTGCGACCGTCATATATATGATCCCAGGGGTCTGAATTTTTATCACGTGACCCTGGGGATGCTGCAACAGTCCTGTGAAAAACTATTTTCAATGCCCTTGTAACTTTGAACAGTCACTAAACTAATGGTTTTAAGCACAGTAAGTACCTGTACTTACTGTTTAACAGCTGCGAAGAATATTGGAAGCCACTTAATATTGTTTTTTTCCTTCTTTTCAACTGTTTTTCCCCCCCTTCTTTTCTTGCCCTTTATACTTTTTCTTTAATTTCTTCTTCTTTTCCTACCCTACTTTATATTACTTTTGTGTTAGTTTTTCATCTCCTTGTTTGAAAGTTTTAATAAAAATTATGTGCAAATTGATTGGACGCCCACGCACTGTGTTAAATGAAGCCAGCGATGTAGATTAATGTGATGAGCCTAGATTTCGTTCAGGGATTGCATCAACTTCCTTGTTGCCTGAAGAACTCTGTTTTGATCTGGTACCTAAGTTGACAAAATGTTATTTGGGGTCAATGGGTAACCCAGGATCAGGAAGCAAGCTTTGAAACCAAGTTAGCAAGCCAAAGTTTTCTGTAGCTGGTAGGAGGTATGAACTGCAAAGCTTCTGTGCTGTTACTCCAACCGCTGAAGAATATTCCTTTAAAAAAAATAACAGGTAATGGTGAGGAAGACAGGCAGTCCTTGACTTACAACAGTTCATTTAGTGACTGTTCCAAGTTACGACGGCACTGAAAAAAGTGACTTACGACCAGTTTCCACACTTAAAAGACCGTTTTAGCACCTCCACGATCATGTGATCAAAATTCAGGCGCTTGGCTACTGATTCACATTTATGACAGTTGCTGCATCCTAGACGGGGAGGCCAGATTCACTTAACAACAGTTTGACTAATTTAACCACTACTGTAGAGTGATTCACTTAACAACTGTGGCAAGAAAGGTAGTTAAAATGGGGCAAAATTCACTTCACAAAAGTTTTGCTTAGCACCAGAACTGTTGGGCTCTGTTGTGGTCGGGACTCGAGGATGGTGCTGTATTTCAAAGCTGTTACAGGCACTCCTTGACTTTCAACTGTTCAAAGTTTACAACAGCACTGGAAAAATGATTAATGACCGGTCTTTGCATTTAAGAGCACCCCCTGCAACCCACCCAGTTGCAATTTGGGTGCTTAGCAAACCTTCAAGTATTTATGATGGTTGGCCCATCCTGGGATCACGTGATCACCATTTGCAAATTCCCAGCTGGCTTCTGAGAAGCCAAGTCAGTGGGGAAGTTGGTGTTGTGTCCCGCCAGTGGCCAGCAGAGCTGGCAGCAGACTCAGACAGTGAGGAGGTTGGGGAGGAACATGGGCCAGTCCTGGAGTCTGAGGAAGGCTCGGATGAGGGTTCTGCGTCAGAGGCAGAGATGGAGCCAGGGCTGTCCGACAGTTATCAGCTGCCTTCGGAGTCGGAGATCAATGGGGCAGAAGAAGAGCTGGAGCCTGTTTCCAGTGTGCACATGCACAGAGCTGTCAGGAGAAGGGAAGGGTTAAGGAATTGCCAGGAGAAGGGAAGGGTTAAGGAACAAGGGTCCACTCGGGAGTAAAGGCACAAGTGGACGGTGAATGGTCCCTCCCATAGGGAATAAAGAGAAGCGAAAGGGGAGTGGTGTTTTCAGGAGACAATTAGTTCATTTAATTAGTGTGAAGATTTGATCCTGGCTCCTTGCCAAGTATTTTCTTGTACAGCGTTGCACTTAGAAGCTATTGGCCTGGCAGCTCTCTAAGCCTGACAAGGTCTGTGGTTGTAATTCACCCTTGAAAGATTCTTTGCCAGGACTTTGCTGGATGTGAATGATAGGAATTCACATTAGCATAATGGAAAGGGGTTTTGTCGGGAGAAGGAGTCTGCTTTGTGATGTCGTGAAGCCTTGGTCAGAACAGATCGCCACTCACGATTCTGTATATATGTCAGCCGGATCTCCAGCATGGGGGCTTCCTTTGATGCATGCTTGCTATCAGCTGCCATAGTAACGGGGAATGGGGGGGGGCTTGGCATTTGGGTTTGGGAAGTGAGCTGGTGAGGTGAAGGCCCATGTGAACTAAAAGGGAGGTTTGCTCTCACGAATTACTGCGCTGCCAAGTGGAGTTGTTTACACCCAGTCAGGGCCAACCGTTGTAGATCTCCAGATGGATGAAAACCCCTGATGATGTGCCCTACATCAGCGGTCACCAGCTGGTGGTCCATGGACCACTGGTGGCCTCCGAGAAAATTTTGGTGGCCCGCAGAAAAATTATTTGCATTTTTTATAATGCACTGAAGACTGTTTGTCTTTTTTTAAAAAAATCCCATGCTGCACGGGATTTAAAATTACGAATTTAGTGGTCCCTGAGATCAACTGTTTAGTTTCACTTTAATTTTTTATACTTTTATCGAGTATGGAGGCGCATGTTCTTCATGAGTGACAGCATTTTGCGTGGTGGTTGGTTACACCAGCAAAGAGGTAACATTACTCAGGCTGCCATCATTTGGTGCCCGTAAGCAGAGCGTGTCTTAATTTTATAAATTGGATAATTATAATTAGTGGTAGGGAATTTCATTCGATTTTGGTTGGCCTTTGACTGTAATAAAGGAGAACTTGCTGTAGGCCTCTAGATTTGCAGCTTTTCTTACAGAGAAAAAAAAGTATCAGTGATATTAGATGGGCTCCTCTCCACTAAAATAGCATGAAATGGGGAGTAAAAAGTAAGAGAGAGAATAAGTGAAAAACTCTGGTCATTTTTATCCTCTGTTGCTATCAAATTTGGGGGAGCTTTACTAAGGTTTGTAGCCAGCTTATACATAAAAACCTTATATTTCCTCTTATTTATTTATTAGTTAAACTCTATCCCACCTTTATTACATTACATTGCAAGTAGCCCAAGGCAGTGAACATACATAATACTCCTTTCCCCTCTTATTTTCCCACAACATCCTTGTGAGCTGGGTCAGATTGAGATGGGCCAACCGGGCCAACTTTAACCAGTTAGCTTTCACATCTAAGGCGGGACTAGAACTCACACTCTCCTGGTGATTGACCCACGGCACCCAGTTGGCTTTGTTGCCTAAGGCAGGACTAGAACTCATTGTCTCCTGGTGATTGGCCCAAAGTCAGCAAGGTGGGACTAGAAATCACAGTCTCCTGGTGATTGGGCCAAAGCCACCCAGCTGGCTTTCATGCCTAAGGTTGGACTAGAACTCACCCTCTCCTAGTGATTGGCCCAAAGCCACCCAGCTAGCTTTCCTACGTAAGGGGGACTAGAAGAAGTCTTCATTTCCTGGTTTATAGGCCAGCACCTTAACCCCCTTAAATCATACACCAAACTGGCGCTTTCTTCCCACTCCCTTTGCCTTCAATATGTAGCTTCAGGGAAGTAAAACATAAATCCTTGACATTCTCAGCCCCACCCACCACTGAAGCCCTCCCCACCCAAAAGTCGGGTAAACCTCAGAGGTGCAGAATGCCAAACTCTTCACAGCGCAGCGTGTCTGGGAAAACAGATGGCATTGATAGGGATGAATTTTTTAAAAACAAAAATCCTGCTTCAAGAAACGTGGTTTGCTACTCACAATTGGCTGGTTTGGCTGAAGCCGAGGTGATTTAATATATTCCTTTTTGATTTCCCTCCAGACTGCTTCTGGCTACTGGACTCCGTTCTGCAGTATACGTCTTACGGAGTGATGCCACCGAGCCTCAGCCATTCGGAGCACAGGCAGCGGCCCCCAACCGGGGCAGGTTACATTCTCCCAGAGAGAATGGAAGGTGATTTGATTTGGTGTTTTGTTTTTTTCCCAGTTAGAGCTCAGAGTGATGGCATTTTGCTTGGAGGGGAGAGGAAAGGAGGGTTGTTTCTAATTAATGTCAGTTTCAATTTTTTTTCCAGGAGTGAAATAAAGGAGAAACGGGTAAAGTCAGAGGCAGTGGGAGGTGTTCTTTAGAACAAGGGGGAACAGGTTACAAACTGTAAACCCCACCCCCACCCTTTCCCCAGCAGCCTACTTATGGCTTGCAATGTTCCCCCCAAAGCAGGTTTGGCTGAGAGTTGGCTCATGTTTATATGCTTGGGGGCAGGGGACTCCAACCTTGGCCGCTTTAAGACTTGTGGACTTCAACTCCCAGAATTCCTCAGCCAGCTTTGGGAGTTGAAGTCCACAAAGTCTTAAAGTGGCCAAGGTTGGAGTCCCCTGCTTTGGGGTGTGCTAAGGCAGGGTTTCTCAACCGTGGCAACTTTTAAGATGGGTGGACTTCTGTAAGCTACCTGAGGAATTCCGGGAGTCGAAGTCCTGGAGTTGCCAAGGTTGAACTCCATAGGCATCTTAAATCCTAGCTGGCTAGGGAAGTCTGGGAATTGAAGTCCAACCCTCTTAAAGTGGCCAGGATATGGAGAAACGCTGTTCTAATGGGTGAAAACTTGCAAAGGCTTACAGTCCTAATTCCCCCCTCTTAAAAACTTCAAATACCCCCTCCCCCATATCAAACCAATTCCTAGTTTGGGGTGATGTTTGCCTCTTAAGGTTTTCCCCAGGGGCTGCAATGTTTGGCACCATCCTCTCCTTTGCTGTTTCTCTGCCTCCTGGGATCTGCAGATTGTGCAGAAAAGCCAAGTGCTTCCTTCAGCTTTCTAATCTTTCCCTCCCCAAGGATCGGCTAGTTCCCCGTTGGTTTTATTTATTGGCAACTCGGCCCATATCAATACTCTGAATGGCTTACACAGAACCAAACCCTTTTGTTTTTGGCTTGCCTGCTCTTTGGTTGGGTTTTACGTTTTTAATCAGCTCTCTTCTCCCCTCCGTTTCCAAACCCCTCCCCTCCAATAAATGGGGTAAAAGGACAGCTTCAGTAAACCCAAGATGTAGTCTTCACGCTTAGAGAAAGAAGCAATCGCTAGACTTTCAAGGATTAATCCCTTCCTTTTTGCTACGACATTTCCAGGCAACCACCTTCATCGCTACTCCAAAGTGCTCGAGGCTCATCTACGTGATCCGAAACCTCGCTCTCTTCCGGCATGTCCTCATTTGTCCTGGGCGAAACCACAACCTCTGAACGAAACAGCACCCAGGTTGTCATTTAAAAATAATAATTGTTGTTTCTGTCTCTTTGTTCTAAATCTGATCAGAAGATCTGTTGACTAGTAAAATGGGTCTTGGGGTTTGCAAGGGGAAATGTGAGAAGATGTAGTTTTAAGACTAGAATGGTGATGGCAGACCAGTTGGGCTTGGCATGCTAAAAGTAAAGGTAAAGGTTCCCCTCGCACACACATGTGCCAGTCGTTTCCGGCAGTAGGGGGTGGTGCTCATCTCCGTTACAAAGCCAAAGATCCGGCGCTGTCTGAAGACGTCTCCGTGGTCCTGTGGCCCGCAGGACTAAACGCCTTCGAAGGCGCACAGAATGCTTATTCCCTTCCCACCAAAGGGGTCCCTGTTTTTCTACTTGCATTTTTTTACATGCTTTCGAACTGCTAAATTGGCAGAAGCTGGGACAAGTAATGGGAGCTCCCTCTGTCACACGGCGCTAGGGATTTGAACCACTGAACTGCTGGCCTTTCTGATAGACAAGCTCAGCGTCTCAGCCACTGAGCCACCGCCTGCTAAAAAAAAAACATAAAATGCCTACCTTGACTCTGGTGGCCCATCACACCCTCCCCACCCACAGGGAAAAGAGGCCTCTCCAGATTTCTCTCTCTGGAGTCTCCTCCATGGACCCTCTGGAGGTTGTGTGAGGGGACCCTGCTCTCGGTGGGCTTCCAGAGTATCCAGAAATCAGGTGAGAATCCTCGGGTGATTTTCAGAGACCTCTGAGGCTGCACAAGAGCAAGACACGCTTGCACAACTTGCAGAAGGTCCAGAGATCTCACGGAGGAGATGTAACCAGGCTGAGCCTGAGGGTGGGGTCAAACGTGTTATCAGTCTCGAGTTCCTTTGTGCCCACATAAGTCCAGCCCTCCTTGAATTCCATTGACTCTTATCTACCGCCAACTTGCTTTGATCACCAGTAGTTCAGAATCTTCAACCAACCAACCAATCAATCAATCAAAGGGTCCTTGGAGGTCTTCTAGTCCAACCCCCTGCTCAAGCAGGAGACCCTATGCCATTTCAGATAGGTAGCTGTCCAGTCTCCTCTTGTATAGAAAGTTGGCATATAATAAACCCAATATTCTTTTGAACTGCCAGGACTCCTGATTTCCTGTGCTTAACACCTGCGTGTCACCAAAAATGGCACGGCATGTCACCTGTGACGTACATGTCACAGAATCACCATCCTCAGTTTAGAAGCTACAGAAATTGGAAGCCCACAGTGATGCTGATTTTATCCTCATGGGATCCAGCATGTATCCCATGCTGTCAGATCTCATGGCTGACAGCCAAGCCAAGTAAATTTGGAACGGAATGCCAGGAGACACACACAGCAGTGGTTGGTAGCCAAGAAGAGTCTCCAAAAAAAAAAAAAAAAAGGCTGTTCTGAACCAAATAACAGGTTTTAGAAAACATTGCTTGACTTCTTTAAGCAGATATTTTCTGCCGCCTCCTTGGTTGACTACCCAGCTCTGACCTAACCAGGCTAAACCTGCCTCTTCCAGAGTGAGACCTGTTGTAGGCATTACACCTGATGCCTTGAAGAACAATCCCTCCCTTCCCTCTTCTTGTTTTCTTTCTAGATCAGTGGTTCCCAACCTTTTTTTTTTGCCCCGCACCCCTAAAGAAATTTCACTCGAACCTCGCACCCCCTGGAATTTAGACTTTAGGAACTACTGAACGCGTTAAATATATGGTAGGATTGAATCTTTTCAGCTATGTATGTGACGGCCACTAAATAACGATACTTAACTCTAAAATGAAAACAAAGTTAATCCATTGCATAATAAATAAAAATGCCAACATATAGCCAATATCCTATTATTTACCTGGACTTTTCTCGCACCCCCTGGAATATCGTCTCGCACCCCCAGGTTGGGAACCCCTGTTCTAGATAGTCATATTTAGAATCATGGAATTCTTTATTGGCCAAGTGTGATTGGACACACACACAAGGAATCTATTGCTGGTTCATGAGCTGTTAGCGTACATAGAAGCAACAAAGTGATAAGTCCTAGATCGTAAATCGTAAGATAGAAACAACAATTGATAAATCATAAGAGACCAATAGGAGAAGGCAGTAGGAAAGATGAGAGGTGAGAAAGATGAGAAGTATAATAGCAACAGAGTCCTACCACATGGGTAAAATATCTTTAGGCATAAGAGCGCTGTGAGAATCAGGTGTTCAGCAAAGTGATTGCACAGGGGAAAAAACTATCTTTGTGTCTAGCTGTTCTGGCATGCAATGCCCTATAGCAGCGTCCAGAGGGGAGAAGTTGGAACAGTTTATGTTCAGGATGTGGGGTGGTGGTATCTAGATATTTCCCTCCTTTTCTGCTAGTCTCAGTTGACTAAAAACCCAGGATATGCGAAGGGTTTGATTTGATTTTGTCTCTTCCAGCAACCTTTGGAAACATCAGAAGTTATTATCGATCGACCTGGATAAAGTGGCATTGCCAAGCTTCCATCAGAACCGGCCCCAAGTAAGGCCTTTATCCCCAGGAGAGAGTGGAGCGTGGAATATTCCAGGAGGTAAGTACGGTGGCATTGCCCTGAAGTTCAGCTCTCCATCTGAAGGCATGTCTGGTCTACCAAATTTTACCAGGTTTGGTCATCACGATGTAAAAAAAAGATGTCGAGACTCTAGAAAGAGTGCAGAAAAGATGACTAGAGGGGCTGGGGGTTAAAACATATGAAAAACCGTTGCAGGAATTGGGTGTGTATAGTCTGATGAAAAGAAGGACAAGGGATGATACTATAGCAGTGTTCCGGTATCTCAGGGGCTGCCACAAAGAAGAGGCAGTCAAGCTATTCTCCAAAGCACCCGAAGGCAGGATAAGAAGCAACGGGTGGAATCTAATCAAGGAGAGAAGCAGCTTAAAACTAAGGAGAAATTTTCTGACAGTGAGAACAATTAACCAGTGGAACAACTTGCCTCCAGAAGCTGTGGATGCTCCAAAACTGAAAGTTTTTAAGAAGATGTTGGATAACTATTTGTCTGAAGTGATGTAGGGTTTCCTGCCTAGACAGGGGGTTGGACTAGAAGACCTCCAAGGTCCCTTCCAACTCTGTTATTCCATTCTATTAAATAAACCACAGCGATTCAAGTTCATTCTACATAGGAAAGGATCTTATCAATAGCCTTCAATTCATTCCTTTTCCTTCTTGGCTTAATCTGCTTTTCAGAGGCAGCATCCCATTCAAAACCCAAGCATGTCCCCTTGCCTTGGCAGACGTTTACCCCTGGGGTCCTATGATTAAACCAATCATATTTTGAAGGTGTGGTGCTTACAGTACAGGTAGCTCATTTAGCAACGGTCTCATGAAGTGACCATTCGTAGTAACTTTGTGACCAGCTCTCAGGTCTGTAAAGCCAAGGGAAAGCTTTGTAAGATCGTAAGCATGGTTGTGGTTTTGCTTAGCTTTGCTTAACGACATTACTTAGCTTTGCTTAGTGACCAAATTACCTGTCCCAATTACGGTTGCAAGCGGTGCATGCCCTCCAGAGTAGCTACGTTGAATGCAGCTTTCTTTTAAAGAACCTTCAGGAAAATAGCCGTGTAAAAAAGCTTTCTCTGGTTCCCCATCTGATAAGGCTGGTGATCTTTAAAACCCAGATGTCTCAAAGATAAAAGTTGCTGTTTCCGTTCCTTCCTTGCTCACATCCTAACTAGGATCCTAAATTGATGACATTGTGGGCTGAAGAATATAAGAAGAAGAATGTATTTTTTTTAGGGCTGTTTCTAAATTGTGAGGGTTGTTTTTTTTAAAGATAGCTCACTTAGCCTTAGCCATCTTTTCTTCATATAGGCATTAGCTTGATCAGAGCAGTATAACTCCTTCAGTGTCTACATTATCCATTGCTGTTGGGATCCTTTTTTAAAAAAATGGTTGTTGTTAGTTGCAAAGTCGTGTCTGACCCATCACGACCCCATGGACAACGTTCCTCCAGGCCTTCCTGTCCTCTACTATCTTCTGGAGTCCATTTAAACTCAGGCCGACGGCTTCAGGGACTCCATCCAGCCCCCTCCTTCTCTGTCGTCCCGTTCTTCTTCTATTGCCCTCCATCGTTCCCAGCATTAGGCTTTTCTCCAGCGAGTCCTTCCTTCTCATTAGGTGGCCAAAATATTTATCATTTTAAAATAACCCAGGATTTTGAATTGCACACAGGGAGTGAGGGCGACATATATATATGTTTAGCATCTGATTATGTGGTTTCACGTGTTTTTAAATACAGGTAGTCCTCAACTTACGACCACAATTGAGCCCAAAATTCATATTGCTGAGTGGGAAATTTGTTAAGTGAGCTTTGCCCCATTTTACGACTTTTCTTGCCATAGTTGTTAAGTGAATCACTGCAGTGGTTAAATTAATCACATGGTTGTTAAGTGAATCTGGCTTCCCTGTTGACTTTGCTTGTCCGAAGGTCGCAAAAGGGGATCACGTGACCCCAGGGACTCTGCAACCGTCATAAATGCGAGTCAGTTGTCAAGCATCTGAATGTAAATCACATGACCATGGAGATGCTGCAACAGTCATAAGTGTGAAAAAAGCGGTCATAATTCACTTTTTCCACTGCCATTGTAACTTTGAACGGTCACTCAGCGAACTGTTGTAAGTTGAGGACTACCTGTATGTTTTTATTGCATCCTGGGGGCTTTGTTTGTCTAGTCACAGAAGGCATTTGAGATGAGTGGCTATGCAAATCGAAGCAATAAATAAATAATGCAGGCAAGTAAAAGTATCTCTCTATACATCTCTACATACCTATAAAAGCCCCTCTTCCTATTAAAGTAAAAAAAAGGTTTAAAGACTGAATATTATTTCCTGGAAACCCCAATAAATTTTGCCTGTGGGTTTTCTTTTTTCCTTTTTTTAAATAAACTTTATTGATTTTATAAATTAAAACAAAACAAACAACATAGAAGAAAAAAATTAAAAAGTTTCAATAATGACAGATTGTGGTTTCCTATTTGTAACATTATTTTGTGCAATATTTACAATTGATACCATATGCGAATATATATTCACTACAATTACTGCTTATCTTCCATTACTGTTTATTATCCATTACTGTTTATTACTGCTTATCTTCCATTACTGTTTATTATATATAGTCTTATATAGTTTTCACTCCAATCCATTCATACCAAATCGTGTAATACTCTTATGATTCCTTTATCTTTTAGGGCTAGGGTTAATTTATCCATTTCTGCACAACTCATTATCTTTTGAATTGTTAATTCCTCTGGTGGAATGTAGGGCTGTTTTCAACATTGAGCATACTGCCTGTGGATTTTCACATGGACAATAGATATATATATATATTTTGCTTCCCTGTGCAGGAATCATGCCCGGACGCTACAATCAGGACGTGGGGGGGACGATTCCCGTCTTTGCTTTCCTTGGGGCCATGGTGGTCCTGGCCTTTTTTGTGGTCCAAATCAAGTCAAAGAGCAGGCCAAAGAGACGGAAACTCCGCGTCAAGCGGCCCCAAATCATACAGCAAAGTCACCCTCCAAAGACCCCGTCCGTTTGATTGCCACAGCCAAAGATGATCGCTTTTCCCCCGACGGCTCGATGAAGACCTGACCTAGCACCCATCTCCTTTTTGGCCTTGGGTGATTGACAAGTGACGTCTCCATGGATGATCTTCAGATTTAAAAAACAACAACAACAACACACTATTATTTTCCAGTAGCTGAACTGACCAAAAGCTTAAACGCTACTTAAGGAGGAAGTCAGTTGCTTCTGAGTTTAGAAAAGATCTTTTTTTCTTTCTGACATTGACCAAACCTTTTCATTAGAGGCTATTTTCTGTATTTATTTTCAGAAGGGACCAGGGGAAGATTTCTCATCAAGGCCCTTGACTTGATGGCAACACCATTTTTCTTTTTTTTTTTTTCCCCTGGTGTGCCTTTTTAAAAAAAGTTATGTTCTCTCTTAATGAAGACAAACAGAACTCAGGCCGTCCTCCTGTAAGGGTGAGAAAGAAACAGACAGTTTGAACAAAGTAGGAACAAATCGGTTGGGCTGATTTGTCTGAGTGTGGACCTGTAGTCCTTTCATTTATTTTTTATAAAAGCAACTTGCCATGAGGTTTTGTAATTCTTCAGCATGATTTCACCGTTGCTGGTGGATAAAAAATTTTTTCAATAAATATGCTATCTGTATTGAAACGGAAACGACGAAGAGGCAGCTTCCCCTCCTACACTAAATGAAAGAAAAAATGCTGATAAGAGGAAGTATTCATAGCTCAGGATTGAACAGTGGGGCCTTTAGTGCTCTCTGGTTGTTTTCTTGCGGGCGTTTCATTACCCAACTAGGTAACATCATCACTGCTAGAAGGGAATTAGACCTGCAAAAAAGGAGGAGGAGGAGTGTGAGGTGCTTGGTGTTCTCTGAGCTTGGTTGGTTTGGTTTTTTTTTTTTGAAGATGTTTCATTACCAAACTAGGTTACATCATCCGTGCTAGGAGTGGAGTTTGCTCCCTGTTTATATACAAGTGGCTTGCCCTGTCAGTGTCGGTGGAACAACAGCCTAATCCAAGAACTACCAAGAAGAAAACAGGCCTTCACCAACACTGGCAGGGCAGAGCTACTTGTGTATAAACAGGGAGCAAACCAGGGGTGGGATTGTACCGGCTGTTAAGTTTGCATCCGGTTCGCTGAGCCAGTATTTGAACCGGCCGTTTTCACCCTCCCAGAGGTCCAAGGGAAGCCTCCAGACCCTTGGGAAGGCAAAAAATGGCCCTCCCAAAAGTTCTTCTAGGTCATACCCACCATGGCCACACCCCTGGAGCAAACCCCATTCCCTTCCAGCCTTAGTGATGTAACCTAGTTTGGTAATGAAATGTTCGCCAAAAAGCAATCAAACTCAGAGAGCACCTAGAACCTCACAGAAGGAGAAAGTCAAATAATACGGGGAACTATTCTGTGTGTTGTCCCCCTATTCCCCCACGTCCTTTTCTGAACGTTTTACATTTACAGCAGGGGTGTCCAACCTTGGCAACTTTAAGACTTGTGGACTTCAACTCCCAGTCTTAAAGTTGCCAAGGTTGGACACCCCTGATTTACAGCTTCAGCAAAAGACAGTCCCTCTTAAGTCCCACCGAGGACAATTTCCCGAGTGAGAATCTATAAAACCCGGAGCCTTATCAGTTTTTAAAGGCAAGCAAAAAACTAAGAGGACAGAAATATTTCAGGAGCTAATTAGTATATCAAAGAATGGGTGAGCAGGAACATCTCAGACCTGTGAATTTTTTTTAAAAAAAAAAATAGGATGATGAATTTCTGTCTCACAAAAATGCGTGTCTTGAATTAGTCCTCAAAGGGCTGTTAAAGCTCTTTCATGCTTTGATGGAATTCAGAGGGATTGAAGCGGCAGGACGTAAGCCTTTATCTTCTTTCCGATTTTTTTCTCTGCCGGCGCCTCGCTTTTCAGCTAAGTTGTGTCATGTCTTCACACCACATGGTTGGTCATTGCAAGAACGCCAACATCACGTGAAATGGTTGGGTTTAAAAATGCTACTTTTCCCGTGCACTAAAGACAACCTGTAGTGTTACGCTATCCGGGGCAGGTTGTACGAACGTAGCTGCCGTCTTGCTAGTTAATGATCCTGGCTAATCCACTCAGAGGCCTCTTCCAGAAGGAACTGGATAAACATCCTTGGATAAATAACCTGAAATTGCATAGAGAGAGAGAGCGGAGAAAGTTGGTCTCCTCATCGTCATAATTCTATAATTTGAGGCTTCCCTGATGAAACCAACTGATAGTATTTTCAGGCAATGCAAAATAAAAATTCTTTACCTAGCACAAAACTGGCAGCGGGATTTTATCCATTTTATTGTTCAACCCTGCAGGAGTGGTGTGGCCGTGGTCTGGAGGTGGAACTCTCGCCTCACAATCAGGAGGCTGTGAGTTGGATCCTAGGTAGATGCAGATATTTCTCTCTCTGGGCACACTGAGAATATATATCTCTGCTGAAAAAAAACTCCACATTGGCGACAGGAAAGGCATCTGGCCATTAAAACACTGCTAGCTCCATTCAGCTGGCCAGACTCCACCCCGCAAGGGATTATGGGGTCGTTAAAAGATGATGATGATGATGATCGTTCAATGCGTGCATGGATGGTACTTGCCCATTTCGCATGCCTGATTCTGGATGGCTCACACAGTTAAAAAAAAATACAGATTATTAACTGAAATAATAACAACAACAAAAAAACTATTATGCAATTTTTAAAATATATAATCTGTAAGAGAGCATTACATCCATGCACAATTTCAGAGGCTCCATGCCCTTCTCCAGGGACGATGGCAAAAGCCTTCAGGGTTTTCTAGGAGCCACCTGTACCATGGTCCTTTTGTTGGACCCGATGGGATGGGGAGATGGATTGGGAAGAGCCAATGACCTCACCCATGACCCATGCCTTGTAGAGCTTTATAGACCCAGGATCTTGAATTAAAACTGGAAGCGAACTGGCAACTAATGCAATTCATGGAGTAAAGGTGTAGTGTGCCGATCTAAGAACATTTTGCAGCAGATGGTCTTCAAGGGCTGCCCCATGTAGAGTACAGTAATCCAGGCAGGAAGTAACGAGTGGTCTAGTGCAGGGGTCCCCAACCACTGCCGTGGAACAAGTCCTACCGGGCCGCTGGCTTGCTGGGCGCCGCCATCTTGTTTTGATGAAAAAGTGCTTCCGGTGAGCTTTTCTGGGTAAAAAGCTCACCGGAAGCACTTTTTCATCAAAACAAGATGGCGGCGCTCAGCGCTTCCGGTGAGCTTTTCCGGGTAGAAAGCCATTTCGGTACCGGGCTGCGCCATAAAAAAGGTTGGGGATCACTGGTCTAGTGGTTAAGGCACCAGGCTAGAAAGCAGAAGATGATGAATTCTAGTCCTGTGCCTTAGCCATGAAAGCCAGTTAGGTGTCTTAGAGCCAATCACTGGGAGCCTGCAAAACCTGGTGTCTGGAGAGTCTCAGTCATCCAGGTCATGGTGTGTCCCAAGGATGCTTTTTTCAGGAAGCAACTAGACTTTCTGGTTGTTGTTTTTTTTGAAGACGTTTTGCTTCTCATTGAAGACGCTTTTTCAGCTCTGGTTAGATTTCCATTCTTCCATTTCCCATCAGAGCTGAAGAAGCTTCTTGAATGAGAAGTGAAATGTCTTCAAAGCAAAATAAGAAAGTCCAGTTGCCTCTTGAAAAAAAAGCACCTTTGGGATCGCAAAGCCTGAGTTGCTTTTGGCCTTTCTGGATTCACCTAGTTTGTGCCCTGTGCACAACACAGGAGCTTTCAACAGCTGGAAAACGTGGCACTGGCATCTTAGGTATCAGAACTTTAATTTGCAAATTCCCTCATTTATGCAATGATGTTACAAGACAAATGACTTGCACCATGTTCTCTTTTGCTCAGTAGACATCCATTCACACAACCATAAAGTGTATTTGCAGAATAGTCGAAGCCCCTAATAATGGACTAGAATTCAAACTACCAAGTTTATTACAGCTGTGCAATTTGCCGATTTATTGGTCTTATCTGGAGAACACTTTGGGGAAGGCTAAATTAATCCGAATTTTTTTTTTGCCCTTTGAAGAGTGTCACAGCAGAGAGAATTACCACAGCAACCAGCAGAAGAGGACAAGCAAGGATTTTTCCTCATTGAAGGACCACACAAATCAGTGTCATAAAGTGCAACAAGATCAGTGGCATGTAAAACCATTGCAAATTTCAAAGTGGAGTTCAGAATGTCCATTTTGAGGTTGAAAACAGCTGTCCTGACTAATCTGGAAATACTCTGGGCTGGTGGTGAATATGTGTAGCCTGCAAGCATGTTGTATTTTTCTCCAAGATGTTTCAGTACCATTTAAGGCAGGGGTCTTCAAGCTTGACAGCTTTAAGACTTGTAGACTTCAACTCCCAGAATTCCTCCAGTCATGTTAGCTCAGGATATCTGGGAGTTGACACACCTAGTATTCCTCCTATTTTCTATTCAACCACCACCCTGTGAGGTGGACTGGGCTGAGAGTGACTAGCCCAAGGTCATCCAGCTGTCTCTCATGCCTAAGACAGGACTAGAACTCACCACCTCCCACTTTCTAATCCAGAGGTCTCCAAACTTTTGGACTTCAACTTACAGAATTCTGCGACTGCTGGCTGGAGAATTCTGGGAGTTAAAGTCCACAAGTCTTAAAGTTGCCAAGTTTGGGGACCCCTGTTCTAATCTGATGCATATAACATATGATAAACCATTGCAGGAACTGGGTATGGCTAGTGAAGGACCAGGGGAGACAGGATAGCGGTCAGCATTCCAGGAATCAGAACTCTGAGCCAATTCAATTCCAATATTTGAGGGGCTGCCACAGGGAGGAGGGGGTCAACTTGTTTTCCAAAGCACCTGAAGGCCAGACAAGGAATAATGGGGTGGAAACTGAACAAGGAGAAATTCAACCTGGAAATAAGGATGAATTTTCTGGCACTGAGAACAATCAACCAATGGAACAGAAGTTGCCTTCAGAAGTTGTGGGAGCTTCCTCATCACTGGAGGCTTTCAAGAACAGCAATCAGTCAGAAATGGTGTAGGGTCTCCTGCTTGGGCGTGGGGGGTTGGACTAGATGACATACAAGGTCCCTTCCAACTCTGTTAATCTGTAGCTGATGCCCTAGCTCAGGGGGTCTTCAAAGTTGACAGCTTTTAAGACTTGTGGACTTCAACTCGCAGAATTTCTCCTCCAGTCATGTTAGCTCAGGAATTCTGGGAGTCCACTAGTCTTAAACTTGCCAAGTTGGAAGACCCATGCCTTAACCGCAAGACCAAACTGCCTGTATCCTTCTGCCTTTCTGCTCTGTGGATGCTTGACTCAGCTGCTCCTTTGAGATGATGTTGTTTCAATAGAGATCAGTGCTTTGTTGGTAAGTGGCATATTTAGCTGATGAGGTGGTGGAGCTGTCTTATCTCTGTGTTATTTGCTTCCTGGGTGATAAAATAGCACCAAAGCCTGTGTGACGGGACAGCATTTCTCTTTTGCTGCGGTTGCTGGGCGTGGGTTGTTAGTTCAAAAAGGAGAAAGTTCTGGTTTATCCTGAGAGCAAAAAATAAAATAAAAATCCTGTTGGATCTTTAATTCGAATAAAACCAATTCCAACTTCTTGGGGTTTTCTGCAAATATGGAAAGATTTGCTTTGTAGCAAAACATCTAGAAGATGCTTGATCAGGAACCATCGTCCCTTTCCACAGGATGACTTTATTCCAAGAGAACTTGGCTGATAATAAATTAAAAAAAAGGACTCCTGACTGTGCCTGCAACTTAGATCTGGCATCTGAGAATTGCAAGAGAGAGAGTTTAGCTAATTGAGGATTAAACTGACAAGTTGATTCAGCTGAAGAGGGAAGGAGTGTGTGAACTCTTGAGCTTATTTCAAATCCACAAACCTGAAGTTAGGAGAGAAGGGAGTGGCTATGACTGCAATCTGAGATTTTTTTTTCTCTCCCCCAACCCCCCCCACCTTAAAGCATGAGAAAAGAGCATGAGAAAAGCGAGAATATCGAACTAATTCCCCGGCTCAAAATATTCCATTTCAAAGAAAGCCTCTAGGTAGGGATTTAATCCTTTCTTCTGGGTGCCAGGGAGAAGGTCTTGGGAGCGGCTTAGCAAACATCAGCATGGGTAGAGTGGCCCTTTTCTCTATTCTTTCTTTGGTGCAGCACTTCAATATTGTGGAGGAGTTCCTTGGCTTCTTCTCTGGCCCATTTGGGTCTTCTGTCTTTGTCTGAGTTGATTGGGTGGACTTGTAAGCAGCCTTGCTTGGGAAGCCAACTCAAGGACCAGGAACATGGGACCTGCCCGAGTTGAGGAAGCTGTCTCGTCTCTGTTTCTAAGGAATGTTGTGTGTTGCTTCCAAGATGGGATGAGTGAGAAGAAAAGGTGTTGAAAAGGACAATGGTGTTGGTTAGGCTTGATTTGCAGTAGGCCAAGAACAAAGGTCTCCAACCTTGGCAACTTTAAGCCTGGTGGACTTCAACTCCCAGAATTCCCCAGCCAGCTTTAAGCCTGGCGGACTTCAACTGTCTGGGGAATTCTGGGAGTTGAAGTCCTCCAGGCTTACAGTTGCCAAGGTTGGAGACCCCTGGACTAGAAGACCCTTCCAGCCCTGTTGTTTCGCTGTGGTGTTTGAACATGTAAGTGCCTTCTCTTGAATGTGTGCTGCTTTGAATGGCTTGATATCCAAACTTCTTTTTAAAACACTTTTCAGTGTGTTTTTATATTTTGCTGCCAATTAAACAATTCCCCATTAAACAGATCTTTATAAGCAGGGGAACGGAGTCAAACGAACAGGTTTATTTACGTTCAATAATGAAATAGAAGTGGAAACCTTTCCAGAGCCTGGATGGTCTCCCAAATGTCAGCCAGGTTGGACTTGGGTTGCAGTTCAACAGGGTGCTAGGAAATCCCATGGCTTTTCCTAGCTTGGGAAATTGGGAAAAGTTAGGGAGGGAAAATATCTTTCCTGAGAAGACAATGGCATTTTTTTTGTTCCTGACAAGAAAGCTTATATGACCAGGTCTATGAAGTCAGCAGAAGGTGAGTTTGTCTTGAAGGAACTTTTAGAAGTGGAAAGGTTTGCCTGCTAGCACTGAAGGTCTCGGATTCAAAACTGTGTATTTATTTAAATGTTGGACTTCACTAACCTAAGTTTTCCTCCCTTGAGCCCAAACTTCCCTAACCAGATTTATATTTCTGGAGATAAAATTGGAGAATGATATAAAATGATTTGAGCTCCAGAATAACAGCAGGATATAATCAGTGGATGGCTTGACTCCAGAAGTTGTGGGTGTTCCCATCACTGGAGATTTTTAAGAAGAGACTGGACAGCCATTTGTCCGGAATGGTAGAGGTGGGGTCTCCTGCTTGAGCAGGGGGTTGGTCTAGAAGATCTCCAAGGTCCCTTCTAACTCTGTTATTTATTTTGGTAAGTAAATATTGTCTTCTACTCCTGCCACTCTGAGGCAGACGTCCGGGTTCTTTAAGGAGACTTTTTAAAGTCTGATTTAAGGTGCATTCTTGGCCTTTAAAACACTGAAAAGAATAATTGAGAGAAAGTTTGAATCTTTTATGATCAGCCTGAACTTTCAGATTTGGGCTGCAACTGGCCAACAGTAAGAATTGACCTATTGGGAAAATGTTGAAGATATTTTGCCTGCCTGGAAAATGGCCTGTTTAATTTGGAAATTTTCCTACCGAAATCCATGAGAACCCCCTGCTTGCTACTTCCTTCTGGGAATTTTTGGGTGTGTTTGTTTTTGTTTTAATTGTGCATTTTTAATGTTGGGATTAATGGCGAGATTAGTGTTTGTAGATTCTGCTCTGAAATCTGCCAAATGGTGGGATTTTAGGGCATGCCAGGAGAAAACATTGTGTACAGTGGCTTGGAAGGACAGTGAGGGGTGTTAGGAACCTGTTAAAGGAAATGGTTGTTTCTTTTAAGTATATTTTATTTTGCTATTTTCTGGGAAATACTTAGTCTTGTGAAAGGATATTCTTGTCGCAAATAAATGGTAGGTTTGTGGTGGAACTTCTTGGCATATCTAAATAGGCTTGAGAAAGAAAAAGGTCAATTTTTGCTGATTTAGCAACATTGAACTGGATAACATAAAGAAACCTTGTATTTTTATTATGTTACAACCAGGCCATATAATTACAACAGTGTTTCACTGTTTTGCATGAGCACCCGTGATTTTCTTGGTGTCAACTCTTCCTTGCAACGATCCCAAATTATATTAAATCATTGTTTTTATTTTCTGCTACAAATGACTGAAGCCAATTTCTGAAACCTGTAGGGTTTCATTGACTTGTGCACAAAGAGATGAAACTGTGTGTGGTGTTTTTTCTGGATGGGGCTGGGGGAATTGAAGGTAAAACTAATGAATTGCTGAGAATCTCACATAACTACCTAAGCACTTTTAAAATTACAACCAAGAGAGCTAATGGAGAAAGGGAAAAGATTTGGTGGTTTCAGCTTCTGAAAAATTTAAAATTATAGTTTGAATTTTTTAAAAAATTACATTTTTAATTGCAATTTTAACACACACAGACACACACACACACCTTGTGTGGGCATCTCTCCAGACAATATTGTTTTGAGGGGTCCTTTGTATTCTCTGAGCTTGGTTGTTTTCTTGCAGATGTTTCATTACCCAAACTAGGTTAACATCATCAGCAAACTAGATATTATCTGATTTGGATAATGAAACTCTGCAAGAAAACCACCAAGGACCCCTCAAAATAATATTGTCTTAATTTCAATCCTGAGCTACAAATATTCTCTGTCAGCAAATATTTTATGAGTTGGCATTCCCCCTTTATTGGTGCAATATTGTTTTAAGTGGGGTTCCCAAAAGTCCTTTCTTTTGATTTTGAGATTTTAAGTAACTGGGTTTTATTTCTCAGAAGACCTATCCTGCCAACAGCTGTTTAAATTTCAACTTTCAAAATATTCTGGGATGCCGATTAATCAATGGAATAGCTTGCCTATCAGAATTGTGAGGGCTCCATCACTGGAGGTTCTCCAAGAAAAGACTGGACAACCATTTGTCTGGCATGATATAGTCTCCTGCCTTGAGCAGGGAGCTGGACTAGAAGACCTCTGAGGTCCCTTCCAGCCCTATGAGTTTATTTTTCTTTTAAAAAAAATAAATTTTATTAAATTTTATTTTCTATTAATTACATTTCTTAGTGCTTAATAAACATCGTGTTGTCTGGGTATTTAATTTGCTTAACCATGCAGACTCCGTCCTTACTCTCCACCCCTTTTTTCCAACCGCTGGTAGAATAAATTCCATGTTTGATAATATTCGGTTGATTTTCAATGTAAGTCGGTGGCTCAGTGGCTAAGACGCTGAGCATGTCAATCAGAGAAGGTCGGCAGTTCGGCGGTTCGAATCCCTAGCGCCGCGTAATGGAGTGAGCTCCTGTTACTTGTCCCAGCTTCTGCCAACTGAGCAGTTCGAAAGCATGTAAAAAAAATGCAAGTAGAAAAATAGGGACCCCTTTGGTGGGAAGGGAACAGCGTTCTGTGCGCCTTCGAAGGCATTGAGTTATGCCGGCCACGTGACCACGGAGACGTCTTTGGACAGCGCTGGCTCTTTGGCTTTGTGATGGAAATGAGCACCACCCCCTAGAGGTGGAAACGACCAGCACATATGTGCGAGGGGAACCTTTACCATTACCTATCCATTTCTGCACAATCTAGTATCTCCTTAATAATCTCTTCCTTTTGTGGTGTTTCTTCATCTTTCCAATATTGTGTGAAGATAATCCTTGCTGCTGTTAAAACACACAATACTAAATACATACTTTTCTTATCCAATTTTTCTGATATCATCCCTAATAAAAACAGTGCAAGTTTAAAATCTGCATGTTTCCCTATTATCTTTTCTAGCCTTCTATGTATGCTCATTTTTAAAAACGCTTTAGCACAAGTCCACCACATGTGATAAAATGTACCTGGCTGAGTAATTCTGGGAGCTGGGTGGCACACATCTGGAATCCCCTAGAGTGAGCAAATGCTCCAGATGTGCACTTAGAAGTGTTCATGGGCAAAGAGAGATCTTCAGAAGTGTGATATCTGATCCAATTATGTCTCAAGTGTTTAGAATCAACCATGGTCATCAGATACCAGATCATGGATCATTGTCGCCTCTGAGGACAAGCAGGAAGGTTAGAGATAATGGAGGGAGCAGCTGGCAAAGGTCCTTGTGAGGCATAAAGTGTGTAAACAGACCTTGTCATTTCAAAGTTTCAGGAGAAAGGTTGCCATGGTTATTTCGATATGGAATGAAAAACCAGATGAAGAGGTTTTTAAAACCGAATGGTGGGTATTAGCGGAAACAGATTTATGAGGGGAACTTAAGCTACTTCGGATTTCTTCCTTTCTTTTCTTTAAACAGCCTATTGTTCCTGTAGATAGCAAGTTGTGTACCTTGCGTACACAACAGAACAGTACAGAAAATATCACTAGGTTTGAACCAGGATGTAAATGCTTTCAAGCGTCGCCCTCAACTCTGTGTTGAAAAGGGAGCTGTGTTGTTTTGGAACGTAGAAAACAAGGTTAGAAGGCGGCTTCTAGTCCAATCCCTCGCTCAAGCTGGAGACCTTATTCCAAATGGCTGCCCAATCTTTTCTTGAAAACCTCCATGATGGAGCACCCACAACTTCTGAAGGTAAGCCATTCCACTGAATAATGGTTCTTCTTACTCCCTGGAAATTTCTCTTTATGTCTAGGTTGGATCTTCCTCTGACCAGCTTCCACCTGTTGCTTCCTGTCCTACCTCAGATGCTTTGGAGAATAGGCCAGCCCTCTCTTCTCTGTGACAACCTTTCAAATGCTACCATGTCCTCCCTAACTCTTCTCTTTGTTAGGCTAGACATATCTAATTCTCTTAATCATTCATTCTACAGTTTCACCTCCAGACGTCATATCATCTTTGTTGCTCTTCTCTACACCTTGCATACATCCTCCTCCTCCTCCTCCTCCTCCTCCTCCTCCTCCTCCTCCTCCTCCTCCTCCTCCTCCTCCTCCTCCTCCTCCTCCATATCTGTCATTGGACGTTGGCGATCATGTTGGCGATCCTATTTTTATCAACAGCCGCACGAAAAAGTGCTGCTGAGTTTTGTCCAAAGTGGTCTCTTAGATTGTGAAGCCACGATGTTGTTCTTCTGCCTGGAACTTGTTTGCCTTCAATCTTTCTTTGGAGGATTAAGTGGAAGCCGTATTTTTCTGGGTGTCATATCATATGTCCAAAATATTCTAACTTTTCCTGCAAATAATTCATTGGGATTGTCTTTTAGTAAGGACTTTATACTTTGCAATGACATCCAGCCCAATCAAACGCAATCCACAGTATTATACCACCAGTTTGCACAACTAGGTAAAAACAGATTTCAGCGGAAACACTATTCATCCTGACTGTGAAAGCAAATCCATGTTCAGCATATGTGCCCTTATTTCTTTATTAGTTTTAAACTGACAGAGTTTTGAACCTCTTAGAGGAGCAACCTATTTTGTGGTAATGAGGGATAATACGCCATTTTCCCTGTATAATTAATATCAGATGAGTTGATGGCCCTGAATGTACCTTGGTACTAAACTCTGTACATCTTTATAGCTTAAAACCCAGGATGGGTGTGATTTTTTTAAAAAAAATCCTCTAAAGTGAAATTTCCTGACAATGAAAACCATTAACCAGTGGGACTTCAGTGGGAAAACCATTAACCAGTGGGACTTCAGTGGGAAAACCATTAACCAGTGGGACTTCAGTGGGAAAACCATTAACCAGTGGGACTTCAG
>NC_142017.1:19122189-19144689 GCF_049901735.1 Notechis scutatus
TATTCTAGAGAAAACCTTGAAATTATTTTTCAGGTCTCGGGAAAGCCCTGCCATAACAATATCTCAGAAAACACGAAAACTTCACAATACAGTTCACTTCTTACCAGCACAACCCATGTTTTTACAACATTTACAACAACAGCAAAGCAGCAGGCTTTGCGACCTGTAAAAATTCCCACCGCTGCAAGAGTGCTGGCATTGCGCAGTTTGTTGTAAAGTTTAAAACAAAATGAAACAAAAACACTTATTTTTCTCTCTCCAATCATGATCTGGTACTGATCCCGAGTTGAAAAACTGCTTTCAAATCTTAAGCTCACCCTGGTCCCTCCACTTAAATTTTCCATTTGCTGTGTGTGATTCACAGTCCGCGAAACTTTCAAAGCACACTTTGTTCTCTACAAAATATTGGCAGTTTAAGCATCTTTGAAATTAAGGAACAAAGTGATCCTGACATAAGATCCATCCACTTATTTTAAAATACTGGATTCATTGGTTTATTACTTCTACCCCTAAATTCTTTTTGGCATATTTTCTCTGTTCTTGGTCTCCGTTGCCTTTTGCGTATCTCTGTTTTGCAAAGGTGAGCCATATATTCTAACTTGTGAAACGCCCAGAGTCCAAAAATGTGTGCAAATGATTCAGAATGCTCCTTTCAAAACTCTCCCACGCACACCTTTTTCCTGCCCTGTATTAAAACTCTTAAATGTTAGAGCTTTAGAAAAAAGAGCTTTACTCTCAGGCACATGATCAAAACTCTTTCTAAAGTCTAAAAAATAGGTTTCATCTTTATCTTGGTTTCTTGAATCCTGTTGGAGTAAATCTGATTTTTTTTTTCTTTTTTAACCCAGCTTGATTATGGAATAGTCCAATAGGTTGATTATGGGATAGCGTCAAGGCCAGGAGACCAGTAAAAATTACTCCATGCATCATCATCTCTTTGGGGATTAGCAGAGATTAGACAGTTTGATGAAGGCAAAAGGTATTTGATGAAAGGATCCCGAAGAAAGGAGGTGTCTTTTCATACTAAGCTTTGTCTTGGTGCAATTATAAAAACCAGGAAGGGTAAAATCTTTATCTCTTGACAACTGGGATGAAAGCGCTCATCCTTTAATATATTATGCCTGGTATACACTGGCCTGGAATTAAATCTTTTGAGCATTGTTCAAAATTATGTACATTCTTATTTCTTTTGCCCATTTTAACCTCTTAACTGCTCACTCTACAGTTTATGTCTAAAATAGTATAGGGTAACCTGCTTGAGCAGGGGGCTGGACTAGAAGACCTCCAAGGTCCCTTCCAGATTCTATTCTATTCTATTCTATTCTATTCTATTCTATTCTATTCTATTCTATTCTATTCTATTCTATTCTATTCTCTATTCTATTCTATTCTATTCCTTCTCTATTCTATTCTATTCTATTCTATTCCATTCCATTCTATTCTATATTCTCTTCTCTTCTCTTCTCTTCAATGTATTCCCTTCCCTTCCCTTGTTCTATTCTATTCTATTCTATTCTATTCTATTCTATTCTATTCTATTCTATTCTATTCTATTCTATTCTATTCTATTCTATTCCCAGTCCCAGTCCCAGTCCCAGTCCCAGTCCCATTCATTCCATATATATATGTATATTATATTATTATGTATGTGTATGTGTATTTTTATCTGTCTGTCAAGATCAGGCCAATTTCAAAATTCCTTAGTTTCATAGTAATTAAATGCAAAAGAATGGTCATTTTTAGAAGATTCCCTTTTCTTCTAGAACCTGTTCACTTTAGTGTCCTAATGATGATTTGCATATGTCTGGAAATCAGAGGTGGTATTCAGCAGGTCCTGACCAGTTCTGGAGAATCTGTAGCGGACATTTTGAGTAGTTCGGAGAACCGGCAAATGCCACCTCTGACTGGCCCTGCCAACCCCATCTATGCTCTGCCTCCCATTGAGTCCCGGCTGATTGGCTGGGTCTTCTTTGGTTGCCCTGCACAGGAGAACGGAGCTGGAAAGCAGGTTTGTGGGGTGGGGAGGGAAGGGGGATTTTGCAGTATATCCTTCCCCTGCCACGCCCACCCAGCCACGTCCACAGAACCGGTAGTAAAAAAATTTGAATCCCACCACAGCTGGAAATGTAGTATTTAGAACAGGAAGTGGTTCATGAATATACCCCCACTGGTTAGTTGATTTGCTCATTCATTCATTCATTCATTCATTCATTCATTCATTCATTCATTCATTCAAGGGGCTCCTGAATTGATTCCCCATTGATTCATTGATTGAGTGATTCAAATAAGTGACTTGTGAATATAGACCTTTTTCAAGATCAGACCACACCCCAAATGCCACCACCATCTCCTTGTCCAAGGAAGGTCTGACCCATACCTGAAATACTAAGTGTTGTGGCCTGCCAGTGGCCAGTGGAGTGGCAGCAGACTCAGACAGTGAGGAGGTTGGGGAGGAACATGGGCCTGTCCTGGAGTCTGAGGAAGGCTCGGATGAGGGCTCTGCATCAGAGGCAGAGATGGAGCCAGGGCTGTCCGACAGTTATCAGCTGCGTTCGGAGTCGGAGATCAGTGGGGCAGAAGAACAGCTGGAGTCTGTTCCCAGTGTGCACATGCACAGAGCTGCCAGAAGAAGGAAACAGCTGCGGAACAAGGGTCGACTCGACTCAGGAATAAAGGCTCAGGTGGACGGTGAATGGCCCTCCCATAGGGAATAAAGAGGATAAAAGGACAGTGAATAAAGATTGGCCCATTCTGGGCAAAGTATGTAAGAAGCAGAACATTCTGAGAACTGATTGCTCCATTTTGGCCATTGCTATTTCACAGAGCTATTTGATCATTTCCGTGCTTGATTTTCCATGTTCATACAAGTCCCGGGGACTTCTCCTTGACAGCATTGTGCAAGTAAAACATGTACAGCCACAATGTCAATGCATAGCAGACTCAGCAGAAGTCACTCCAGGGTCTCATCATAAAAACAGCAGTGCAGAAAATATTCCTATATTTTTAAATGAAAAAGTATGAGAAGAAATAGGCTGGCACATGTATTCTTTGAGTGAGACAGGTATCCCACAGAGAGAGATAATACTCTGCTAAATCCACCACTGGTTTGCGCATAATGATAAATTGTGTTCCAGCCTTTTGTGTCTCTGCTTCCTTCTTTTCTGACAAAAGAATGAAAAGGCAACTGTCGTCATCATATACTTCCATTTTCAACTCATTTAATTTTGTCTTATGTGTGAAAAAGGATCGGAGTTAATTCCAGTCGTATCTGGATCCTTACTTTAATATTAGAGAAGAAAGTTAGTATAGTTTTACTTATAATTAAAGTACGCTATTATGCTGAGAATTATTGGTTATCGGGTAGAAATAATGTAGTGGAATAAGTTCCTAATGGCTGTATTTTTAAAAAAGTAATTTTTGAAAAGATTATATGCAAAACAGTACAAACTAAAGGAAACTTAGAAGGTACCAAAAAAAGAAGAAGAAAATATAAAGGAAAGAAAAAGAATATAGAAAAAGAAGAAGGAAAGAAATATATAAGGAGGTGACTCCCAGTTTTCATCACAAGTATAAGAATTTTAGTAACATTTCACAACCTCTTAAATTTTAACCACGATCTCTTCATCCCATGTCTCATTCCTTATGTGATAAAATATCATCACTTCAGTCTTTGGGTCAAGAATTTATTAATGGTTGCCAGAAATAACATATGTATTTTGCCTTTAATCAAACCAACTGTAAAATTCCTTCCATTTACTTTTAACAGTCTTAATCTTTATTCCATTCAAATAGTAATTCAACATTCAAATCATGTTATGGAACTCAATTTCTTTTCATTCCTTTTTTACCCTTTCTCACAAGATCCATCTTAGCTTTAGAAAATCTCTTGTAAATCCACTATAAAAGAATTATCCAGGTTACTTGGCTTATTTGTAATTCAATTTTGATTAACATTGGCATTAACTGGTTCAGTTTAACTGGTTTAATTGGCATTAACTCTTTGATATGCCCAAAGAAACATCTGTCTTTATGTCACTGTGTAAACGTCTGTTTGTAGATTTACCTCCAGTGTCAACTCTGTCTTGTCGAAACATCTTTTGCACACAGTCTCGCCATAGAAGCAAACATCACTCTTGACATTGTCAATATTAACTTCTGATTCCAGTTTTCAAAAGCATCTTTCAGTATTTCCAATGTTGTTATATTCTATGCCATTCTGTAGCTGTCATTTGATTTTATGTAGTCTCCTTTACTTAAAACCTAATATCTGTTTTTTTGGAAAGGACCCCTTTTGTATTAAAAACAAGTCAATTTCCCATGGAGAATTCTGGGAGTTGAAGCCCACAAGTCTTAAAGTTGTCAAGTTTGGGGACCCCTGACCTGCACCAATGCCAGGCAAATATCTCTAGGAAGCTACCACGCCAATCCCTAAAGGCTGCTCTTTGGGGGTACACTGCTTTATAGAAGCTCTGCTGGGGCGACTGAGGAAGACCCATTGGAGCAGCTATAGGTCAACTTCTCACCTGATTTATTTTCTGTTGCCATGCTTTTGTTTTTTCCCAGCTCCCAATTTGGATTTAAGGTTTAGCATGTTGGATAACCCACCTGCCAGAAGGGGGAAAAGCTTTTTTACTTTTAATTAGGTGAAAACCATGGGAAGTCGGTTTTCACCGGCCTGTGCCAATAGGATATGCCCAATAAAACTTATCCTTTGAGGAACCTACTGCCTCGGAGTTCTGTTTGCTATGGCTCCATTACTCGGAACCCTGACAGCTGGATCTTGTCCAAGCAGGAGACCCTACACCATTCCAGACAAGTGGCGGTCCCTTTGTCAACTCATACAATATTTCTCTGGTCTTTTTAGAGTTGCCAACAGAAAGGGAGAGGGGAGCAGTGTGGCAGCTTGAAAACCAAAAGTGCATTCCATAAATAGTTTGCAAAGATAGTAACTAGGTGACTGACGTTTCTACCACGCTACCCATTTTGGGCCTAGTAGGTCATCTAGTCCAACCCTCCGCCCAAGCAGGAGACCATTTCTGACAAGTGGCTCTCCGGTCTCTTCTTGAAAGCTTCCAGAGATGAAGCTCCCACAACTTCTGAAGGCGACTTCTGTTCCATTAGTGGATTGCTCTCCAGGGATGGGATCTGACTAGTATAACTACTGGTTGTGTTGCTCTGCATTGCGCGAGTGCAATTTACGACCTGCTGAGCTGCCCGGACAGCTGAGCAGCGCTGCGTGCGGGTGTGCAGCAGTTGGAAAAGCCCTTTTTTCCTGCTTTTTCAACCGCAGCTATGCTGCGCAAAGCAGCTGTGGTTGAAAAAGCAGGAAATAAAGGACAGGTAAGAGCCTGGGAGGGCGGGTGGGCCAAAACAGCAGCAGACTTAGAACTGGTTCTATGTCTGCTGCTGTTCAAAGCAACAGGTTGTACAGAGGTGGACAGAACTGGTAGAATCCCACCCCTGTTGCTCTCCCTGTTGGAAAATTTCTTCTTATTTCTAAGTTGAATCCCTCCTTGATTTCCATTCCATCCATTTGTCAGCGTTCCAGCAAACCTCCATTCCACCCAATAACTCAAGAGACAGGCATCCTCTCAAAGGTTCCTTTTATTTGGATAGTAACTGGCACCACTGTGGAATCCTGAATCTGAAAGTTCTGGGCTTCCTTACAATAAGTAAAAACTACAAATCCATCCCCTTCACCCATCACCACATCCCATGGCCCAATCACCATCCGTCCCAACTTGAGACTTCCTTTCACTATGTGCAACACGACCTGACCTTGAATCAGAAAAAGAATTTTATTATATCTAACTAGATATACTCCAATGGATTCCCCCCTCCCAATTTCCTAGGCTCAATTGTGGCAGCATGGGAGCATCGGATCTCAATATGGCTTCCAAAGCTGACACCATTAATCCTTGTCTGGCCTTTGGGTGCCTTGGAAAACAGCTTGACCCCTTCCTCCTCTCTGGGGCAGCCCCTCAAATATTGGAAGACTGCTATTCTGTCACCCTGGTCTTTCTCTTCACTGGACTAGCCAGGCCCAGTTCCTGCAACCGTTCATTGTATATTTTAGCCTCCAGTCCCCTCATCATCCTGGTTGCTCTTCTCTGCACTCTTTCTAGAGTCTCAACATCTTTTCTATAGTGTGGTGACCAAACTGGATGGAGTACTCTAGGTGTGGTCTTACTAAGGCTTTATAGAGTGGTATTACTAGTACCTTTCTTGATCTTGATTGTATCCCTCTGTTAATGCAATTTAGGATTGCATTGGCTTTTTTGGCTGCCGCTGCACACGGCTGGCTCCTATTTAGCTGGTTGTCCACTAAGACTCCAAAATCCCTCTCACAGTTACTGCTGTTGAGCCTGGTTTCACCCAGTCTATATGGGTACTTTTGGTTTTTCTTGCCTAAGTATAGGACGTTCCTTTTCTCTACATTTAAATTATTTTCATTGAATTTCTCTACATTGAATTTATTAAGCAGGACAGTTAGTAAATGACTCACACCTGATTATTAGGACCATTTTTGCCATGATTGTGAGTAAATCACTGCAGTTGTTAAGTGAGTTATGCCATCGTTAAGTGAATCCAATTCCTCCATTGACTTTACTTGTCAGAAGGCATCTGGGAACGTCACAAATCATGGGAACCTGGAACTCTGCGACCATCATAAATATATGCTGGTGGCCAAAGTGCCTGGATTTTGATTATGTGACCGTCATGTTGTGATAGTCGTAAGTCTGAGGACTGGTTGTAAATCACTTTTTTCAGTGGAGTTGTAACTCTTATGGTGACTAAATGAATGGCAGTAAGTAGTGCCTGTATTGATTAAGCGCTTCCTCATTCTTATCTTGCCTGGCTTCATTGGGATTCTGTGGTTCTCGAATAATGCTAGGCTGATAGGTTCTCTTAATTCTTCTTAAACACTGATTTTGACTTTGTTGTTCCTCAGTGGGCCACTATCTAAAAAGGTTAAAATCATGGCAACTGGATCAAACTTTGTTAATCTGAGACCTTCCGTTACCCATCCAGATAACTTCATCAGTCAAAATGGGAAAATTAGTCAGTCAGAGAGTCTTTGGAATGTACTAAGTCTTGCCACGCCAACTGAAGTGGTTTCTCCCCAAAACATATTTCAATATATCAGTGAAAATTCAATCATCCAGGCCAAAAGAATCCCAAAAGGTTAGACATCATGGCACTGGAGCGAAGTTTGTTTAATCTGAGACCTTTTGTTGCTCATTCAAGTAACTTCATCGGTCAAAATAAAAAAATCAGTTAGGCAGAGAATTGTAACGGGCCACTACTTAATTCATTTCACCTTACTCTTTAGTACCATTGGGGTCAGAGGGAATAGCTTCTCCTTACAGACCTACAATCTAGAAGAGACAATGGAGGAAAAAGTGGAATTTGATGGGAAGAACAAATAAAGCAGTTCTTAATATGATTTGGCAGTTCTTATGTAATGGGTGGAGTTTGGAGATAGGAAAAATCCAGAGATCCAGCTGCTCCTTCAATAGTCTTGTAAAAAATTCATTTTTCCTGCGTGTGCATAGAGGCTACAGGATACTGTAACCAAAAGCCTTCTCTTTGCCATAAGTGTCATGACGAGAGAGGAGATGGTGAATTCTAATCCTGCCTTAGCCATAAAAGCTGGCTGGGTGACTTTGGACCAACCATTAGAAGATAATGAGTTCTAGTTCCACTTTAGGCATGAAAGCTGTCTGGGTGACTTTAGGCCAATCATCAGGAGACAGCGAGTTCTAGTCCTGCCTTAGACACGAAAGCCAGTTGGGTGACTTTGACCAATCCCCAAGAGACAGTGAGTTCTAATCCTGTTTTAGGCATGAAAGCCAAATGGGTGACTTTGGGCCAGTCACTCTCAGCCCAACTCCTCTCACATGAAAACAGGAGAAGCAGGAAGGTGTATTGGTTATGTTTGCTGCCATGAGTTATTTGTAAAAAATAATAAAGGTGGGATATAAAAAAATGTCCCCTGGGCTGTTAAAAGGCCAGTTTGGCTCTACTTACAGTGTCACAAAGGCAAGATTAGTGAAAGTTCTCAAAAGACCTTGAATTCTCTCCATCCTTCCGAAATTAAAGTGTGCCAGTCTGTGCTGAGCTTTTCCTTATTGGCCAAGCCCTTTACTTCCAGCCCAATGGCTAAATTCTGAATCACACCAGCCAATTAAGCATTCTTTGGTAGGCTGCTGATGGTTTAAAAGGGACACTTTGAATGGCTCCGAATGCAGCACGTTGCAAACACCTAATCAGGATGACAGGAACAATTTTAGCCATTCATAATTCTTTATAGCAGCTGATTAAAATCTCTTTATCCTGCTTACCGAGATCAGAAGGTCACATGGCTGGGAAGTAAAAAAACAAATTACGGACCTGGTGATAGATAACCAGATAAAAAGAAGCTGGCCTTAGTTCTGACAAATCAAGCTCTTTTGAAAAATTTCTTGGTATTTCTGTAGACTAAGCTACCCGTTCTTGGTTCTATAGAAAAACAAATGGGCAAACACACACACACACACACACACACACACACACACACACACACACACACAGTGTATATTTAACACATCCACCCACACTATTCCACATTTTTTGCTGCCTTCCTGCTTTTGAAAATTGCTCTGAACTGTGTAGTTCTTTCTTGATATGTTGCCTTGGTGTTTTTTCTAGTTGGTATGCATTTGGGTTTTTTAAAACTATAAAATTCCCACATGAAATCAGGTCACTTTATTACTAATTTCGTTATGCTCATTTGGGGTGTGTGTGTGTGTGGCTGGGTGTGCAGTGGTGGGATTCAAATTTTTTAATTACCGGTTCTGTGGGCGTGGCTTGGTGGGTGTGGCTTGATGGGAGTGGCAGAGAAAGGATATTGCAAAATCCCCATTCCCTCTCCACTCCACTAACCTGCTTTCCAGCTCCGTTCTCTTGGGCAGGGCAACCAAAGAAGACCCAGCCGATCAGCTGGGACTCAGTGGGAGGCAGAGAAGAGATGGGGTTGGCGGGGCCAGTCAGGGGTGGGATTGGCTGGTTCTCCGAACTGCTCAAAATGTCTGCTACCAGTTCTCCAGAACTGGTCAGAACCTGCTGAATACCACCCCTGCTTTTGTGGTGTCTGTATGCTTGATGCCTAACATTATTTGAAACTTTGATAGTAAATGGAGATGTGCAAGGAGGGAACCTAAAATAATGAAATAAAATCATAAAATAAAATAATAAAATCAAGGTAGCAGCTGTAAGTCATGACAAAAGGGTCAAAGCTTCTTCACGTAGCCATGGCCAACCTTTTGGCTCTTTCAACATTTGAGTAGACACCCAACTTCTTGGGTATCTCTTTTGTCTAAAACATCACCTCCAAGCCTTGGACATCTTCAAGTTTGAGGGCTTGGATTTCTGAAGTTTGTTGACAGGTTAAAGGAAGCAGCGGTGGTCCTCAGCCTTAAGACATCCAGCCCAAGTGTACAGTATCTCAACCAACTTTAAGATGGGTGGACTTCAAGTACTAGACTGGAAGTTGAGTAATGGCAACGGGACTTCTTTTCTTTCTTGATTTGAAATATTTCACTGCTTATCTAAGGAACTTCATCAGTCTGAGGAAGTTGGTTAGGGGGACCCTATCAGAGGTGGTATTCAGCAGGTTCTGACCAGTTCTGGAGAACCGGTAGTGGAAATTTTGGGTCTTTTGGAGAACTGGCAAATCCCACCTCTGACTGGCCCCGCCAACCCCATCTATTCTCTTCCTCCTGAGTCCCAGCTGATCGGTTGGGTCTTCTTCTGTTGCCCTGCACAGGAGAACGGAGCTGGAAAGCAGGTTGGTGGAGTGGGGAAGGAAGGGGGATTTTACAGTATCCTTCCCCTGCCATGCCCACCAAGCCACACCCACAGAACCAGTAGTAAAAAAAATTGAATCCCACCACTGGACCCTATATAAGTCCCCCAGAGGGGTTTCATTTTCACCTAATGAGCCTATTCAGTTAGATGCGGAATGAAACCCCCCCCTCCCCCGGAGGACATATATGAGGTCCCCCTAACCAACATGCGCAGCATGAATCTCCTTGGATCAACAGTAAAACATTTCAAACCCAAGAAAAGACCTCCTGTTCCCATGACTCAACTTCCAGACAACTCTACCTGGAGGACTGAAGATCTTAATTGACATTCAGGTCCCAAAATTCCCCACCTACCATGTTGCAGATGCCAAAGTTGAGGAACATCTGAATGTTGAACCAAAGACTGGGTGCTGCCAACTTGCATACCTTGGCTCTGGTTTAAGTTGGCCTCGGTCAGCAAATATCTCCCTGCAGAATCTCTAGCATGTTTGCTATTTTCATGATGTTCACTTTTAACCTCTCCCATTGAACCTTCTAAAGAATAGAGTAGAATAGAAGTTGGAAGGGACCTTGGAGGTCTTCTAGTCCAACCCCCTGCTCAAGCACTAGACCCTGTACCATTCCAGATAAATAACTGCCCAGTTTCTTCTTAAAAACCTCCAGTGATGGAGCACCCACAACTTCTGAAGGCAAAGCTGTTCCACTGGTGAGTTGTCTTTACTGTTAATTCTAGGTTGTTTCTCTCTTCGGTTAGTTTCCAACCATTGTTTCTTGTCCTGCCCTCTGGTGCTCTGGAAAATAATGTGACCCCCTCTTCTTTGTGGCAGCCCTTCAAATACTGGAATGCTGCTATCATGTCACCCCTAATTTTGCTTTTCTCTAGACTAGCCAAACCCAAATCCTGCAGCTGTTCTTCATATTGTGTCCATTAGGGGCTGCAAAATGCCCAGAAAAGCTTCATTTATTTTTAGCACTTGTATATGTACATGACATTTCACATTCCTTCAGTCCTAGGACTGTTTACTCTATTTCACACGTTCCTCTCATTTCCCAGCCCCCTCCCCTCAATAGGTTAAGCTTGTGAGTGGACCAGGGGTGGGGAAAAAAACCTTTGGACCCCTTCTTCCCATTGTTTTTGTCATTTTTTTTCCCAGACGGAGAAAATCTTTTGAACTTTTCTGCAAAGCCATGGAACCGGATTGACTTCTTTGAGAAGTATTGTGGAATTGTTGATGTCTATTTAGACCGGATAGCAATAAAACACCCAGTCCTCCTTTTCTTTTCAGACATGGAGGAGTTGGCTAGAGAGAGCATCAGCTTGCTAGCTAAGCCATCTCTGGAATCTGATAGCCCCCAACTTTCCTCCTTTGGTGCCATCTTCATCTTGCTAAAATCTGCCCTTGGAGCAGGACTCCTGAATTTCCCCTGGGCCTTCAATAAAGCTGGTGGAATGGCCCCAGCGATCTACGTGGAACTGGTAAGTGACAATGGAAAGCTCTCCAGATCTCTTGTAAATTGGACCTCCTGAGATCTCTTGCAGATTGGATACCAGAGATCTCTTGTGAATCGAACCACCTGAGATCTCTTGCAGATTGGACCTCCTGAGATCTCTTGTGGATTGGATCCCTGAGATCTCTTGCAGATTGAACCACCTGAGATCTCTTGCAGATTGGACCTCCTGAGATCTCCTGTGGATTAGACCTCCTGAGATCTCTTGTGGATTAGACCACCTGAGATCTCTTGTGGATTGGATCCCTGAGATCTCTTGTGGATTAGACCTCCTGCGATCTCTTGTGGATTAGACCTCCTGAGATCTCTTGTGGATTGGATCCCTGAGATCTCTTGTGGATTAGACCTCCTGAGATCTCTTGTGGATTAGACCTCCTGAGATCTCTTGTGGATTGAACCACCTGAGATCTCTTGCAGATTGGACCTCCTGAGATCTCTTGTGGATTGGATACCTGACATCTCTTGTGGATTGGATACCTGAGATCTCTTGTGGATTAGACCTCCTGAGATCTCTTGTGGATTAGACCTCCTGAGATCTCTTGTGGATTGGATCCCTGAGATCTCTTGTGGATTAGACCTCCTGTGATCTCTTGCGGATTGGATACCAGAGATCTCTTGTGGATCATTGAATCACCTGAGATCTCTTGTAAATTGGATATCTGAGATCTCTTGCAGATTGAACCACCTGAGATCTCTTGCAGATTGGACCTCCTGAGATCTCTTGTGGATTAGACCTCCTGAGATCTCTTGTGGATTAGACCTCCTGAGATCTCTTGTGGATTGGATCCCTGAGATCGCTTGTGGATTAGACCTCCTGAGATCTCTTGTGGAATGGATTACCTGTGATCTCTTGTAGATTGGATACCTGAGATCTCTTGTGGATTGGGCTTCCTGAGATCTCCTGTAGATTGGATTACCTGGTCCTTATGGAATAAATAAATGATAAAATTTGGGTCATCCAGTCTTAACTGTTGATTTGGGAGCCAGTCCCACAGGTTGTAAATAACCATAAAGAAGGAAGACTTAGAGAGGTCCTTTGCCAGGAATGCATCTACATGTAGTCCTTGACTTACAGGCATGTGTTTAGTGACCATTCAGTCATTGGCATAGGCATTGAAAAGAGTGACTTGCAATCGGTCCTCACCCTTATGACTGTTGCAGCAACATCAACATCATGTGATCAAAATTCGGGTACTTGGCAACCAGGCAGCAGGTATTTGCAATGGTTGTAGTCTTCTGGGGTCATGTGATCACCAGGTAGGACCTCCCCATTTGCCTTCTGTGAATGGGGGAAGCCAGTTCTGCTTAACAACCATGTGATTCACTCGACCCCTTGTGTAGCAGTTCTCTTGGCTGATGCAAGAAAAGGTCATAAAATCAGGTGCAACTCAAGCACCGCCCACTTTCCTTTTGCAATGGAAATTCTGGTCCTAGATGTGATTGCAAGTTGAGGATTTATTTGCCTGGCAAGGCTTCATTCTGATTTGGCATCTTTCTCTTCCTACAGCCCACCTGTGCATGGAAAGCTATTTCATGCCATTTGAAAAATAAGTTCAACTGAGCTGTCCCATTCAGAATGGAGAACGGACATTGAACAAGCTCTTCATTTAAGGATGAATAATTTAAATTTAATGGTGCATTATTTATATTGGTGTGCTGTTCTGTTTCTCCTCGCTTTCCCCCATATCCCATCAAACACAGTGAATGGTCTCTTCTTAATTTAACTACAACATTGACTTTAGCAATCCTACAAGGAAGGTTAGGTTCAAGGAGAAAAGGAGAAAAAAAAATCATCATTTTTGGAAGGGATCTCTCTTAAAATAATCTACATTTCAAACTACTTTGAGGTTGCTTGATGTCCTTGGGCAATGTAGCACTTGATTTTCAGTAGGTTTAAGGTGGCCCAAACCTTTACACTACAAAAGGAACATTTTTGAAGATTTTATTTTATTTGGTTTGTCAATTGCTTACAAGATAATAGGTATAATGGATTGTTAAAATATATCCAAAGCTGCATTGGCCCGTGGGTGGGTGGGTGGGTGGGTGTGGGGAGAGACCATCCAAAATCCACAGCTGGTTGGTAGCTTTATTTATTGCAACCAGCACAATGTAATATAATAACATGTTCAGTCTTTTCCATTTCTGAATCTCTCTCTCTCTCTCTCTCTCTCTCTCTCTCTCTCTCTCTCTCCCTCCCTCCCTCCCTCCCTCCCTCCCTCCCAAAAAATAAATCCTGAGATTTATACATGCATATAAACATCCTGAGAAAGTTATACATGTCCAAATTCTCCACATTTTAAAGAAAATTGTCCTTTTGTGTCCAATTCCACACTATTTAGTTGCATCAACAACACGAAATGGCTTGTGCCATAGTAAAGGCTGATATAGTTACAGTTGCATTGGTCCATGAAAATTTAAGCCTTAACACGTTTTATTAATTTTTCTGTAAAGTTGTAAAGAAAGTCATATATCTGAACTTTAAGCAGGATTGGGCTACCTATTTCTTTTGGTGGAAAACTGCTTTGTAATATTTAGCCAATGCCAAAGTTCTGATGCTGGCTGAGTTCTGATGGACACCTTTGTCTGAGAGCTTACTTGGTAAGAAGCAAGAGTCAACCTTCTCAAACATGTAAAGAAGAACCAACCTTCTCAAACATCTAAAGAAGAACCAACCTTCTCAAACATCTAAAGATGATCCAACCTTCTCAAACATCTTAAGAAGATCCAACCTTCTCAAACATCTAAAGAAGATCCAACCTTCTCAAACATCTAAAGAAGATCCAACCTTCTCTTCCATTTCGGAGCTGTCCCAACTTCAGCAGCTTTAATGGCTGCCTCTTCGCCGCTGGCAAAAAGTGCTTCTCCTGGATCTACCAGGGACTTTCTGGTATCCCTGGGATCTACAGGATGCGCTTTTCACTATCACCGTCTCTTTGGGATGGTTTAGATCCGTTTGGACCATCCAGGGGTGAAGATATCGGCTGCGATCTCAGACCTCCAAGATCGCATGCCATATCGTCATGACACCAGCTCCGCCCTCCTGATTCTATAAATAAACTGGGACATTAATTTCACTTTTTGTCCAACTTGTAGCGACTAGAATTTAGGATTAATGGAAAAAATCCACAATAAATCTTCAACAGCAGAGCTCTCCATTTGATCCCTCTTAAGGATGAAGACTAATTTTCATTACAAGCCTAGACTAGACTAAAGGTGTTTGTGATCTGGTGTTTTGGGGGAAACCTGGTCATGGACTTAATCTGTTGGGTAAACAAAGCCCATCATGTTAATGTGGATAATTTGGGCATAACATGGAATGCATATGTAGACAATATGTTGAGCTAACCTGGGTTTAGCATGTTGTGTGAACTTAGTCTAATGTATCAAGTGGATGGGCCAATGGTAAGAGGTCTGCCATTTGCCTTCTCTAGAAATGCAAGTAGTGGCTACCCAAGGTAATTCTTAGAGATACTCCTGAGACTTCAGAACCATGGACAGGGACAAATTTTATTGACTTGTTTTCAATTGGCTTCTACAGTACTTATCTTCAGTGTCTTCTTCTCTTGTCTCTTCTTTGCAGGGATCTTTGATATTCCTTATTAGTGGCTTAGTAATCTTGGGTTATGCTGCTTCCATCAGCACTCAGACAACCTACCAAGGTGTGGTGAGAGAAATCTGTGGGTCAGCTGTGGGCAAGCTTTGTGAAGTGTGCTTCATCTTGAACCTCTTCATGATCTCCGTGGCCTTCCTCAGAGTTATGGGAGATCAACTGGAAAAATGTGAGACCTGGATTTCCTCAGAAAATGCTAACTCTGCTTTGGTACTCAGCAGTCTTTTTTGGGCTGGGTGAGGTGGTGGAGACAGTAGAGGAAGTGACTTTATTTTTTCAGCAGAAAAAAAATACTCAGTCATGAAGTTTTGTGCGTGTGTGTGAGGGTGCACAAGTCCGAACTTTGAATTGGGGTCCCAAAAACCTTTTTCATGGTCTGTTGTAACTTGGAACAATTGCTAAATGATCGACCATAAATCTAGGACTGTCTGTAGATCAAAAAAACAAAGCAGAAGGAGACAAACTGATAAATCGGTCAACTTCAAAAGCCTTTTGATACATTCCTGCTGTCAGCCTTGAAAGTCATGTTTTCCTTGGAAGCTTTGAGGCTGCCACATTTAGTGCCTGGGAATTTGGGAGGGGGGATTTCATAGAGAGGAAGAAGATTAGACTCAACAACATTCTTTTTCAGAGAGTCAAGGACAAGCTTGCTCTGCACCTGGAAAGGAGTGTTTAGAGGAAGGTCTCCAGTTGGGATGATGTTTTGATTGGGCCATGTGATGGACTGGTGGGTGCAGGGGATGGATCTTGGATTTCTCTTTTGGGAAGGGAAAACCCAGAACTCTCAGATTTGAGTTTTCCCAGATGTGCCGATATGACAACTCTAATAAAATGGAACTTTGAGAAATTTATTGTCTGGGAGTTTATTGGGTTGGAGTTGGTTAGCTGGAACGCTGATACCTGCCCTCTTCTACCACTGACCTTTTCTAACTCTCTTGTAGTATGTGACTCTTTCTCCCTCAACGAAACCCTGAATGGAGACACTTTTCGCCCGCCCTGGTTTATTGACCAACGTTTCACTTTGTCTACCTTGTGCCTCCTGGTTATTTTCCCACTCTCCATCCCAAGACAAATTGGCTTCCAAAAATATACAAGGTAAGAAAGAGTTCAAAGGGTCCAGTGTTGGAACTGGGGCATGCCAGGGATTAAGTCTTAACCCCAACTTCGATCTGATTTATATCCCCGGGTATGTTTTGGGAGGAAGTGAAACAGAATATGGGTTTTACCCTGGTTGGACAGAGTAAAGTGCAAAACAAGAGCACAGAATATAGAATAGTTGGGAGGGACCTTGGACATCATCTAGTCCAACCCCCTGCTGAAGACAAATGGCTGCCAGTCTTGAAAACCTCCAGCAATGGAGCATCCGCCACTTCCTGCATTCGCATGACTTCATTTTATGATAGTTTTGCTGAAGACTTGCACTTATATCTGGTTTTCAGCAAAGCTGAAACCATGGGTTTGCTTAATGACCGCAAACTTTGCTCAATGACTGCAGCAGCAGCACCTTTACAATTGGTGTTCACTTAATGCAAAAAAAATAATAACATTGGATTGGTCACATGACTGTTTTACAACCGTCAGAACTTATGACCTTAATGGGCAGGTTCCATTGTAGTCATATAACAGAATAACAGAGTTGGAAGGGACCTTGTAGGTCATCTAGTCCAACCCCTCCCGCCCAAGCAGGAAACCCTGCCTACACCATTTCTGACAGATGGGAGTCCAGTCTCTTCTTGAAAGCCTCCAGGGATGAAGCTCCCATAACTTCTGAAAGCAATTTCTCTTCCATTGGTTGATTGTTCTCACTGTCAGAAAATTTCTCCTTATTTCCAGGTTGAATCTCTCTTTGTTCAGTTTCCACCCATGATTCCTTGTCTGACCTTCGGGTGCCTTGGAAAATAGCTTGACCCCTTCCTCTCTGTGGAAGCCCTTCAAAGGTCTTCTAGACCAACCTCCTATTCAGGCAGGAGCCTCTTTACCATTTCAGACAGATGGTTGTCCAATTTCTTCTTAAAAACAATCCAGCACTGAAGCATCTACAACTTCTGAAGGCAAGCCATTCCACCGTTAACTGTTCCCACCATTAGGAAAAAATCTCCTTAGTTCTAGGTTGGTCTTCTTGAGGACTTCCTGCAGAACCTTTTGCCACCGTCCAATTTTTGCTCTTTCTGCGTATCTTTTCCAGTATCCTTGGCACTTTAGCTGCCTGCTACCTGATGCTGGTCATCGTGCTGAAATATTATCTCCGAACAGATCACGCTGTCAAGCAGGAGCGTTTCCATTCTGCTAGGTAAGTATGGGCATAGTTGCCCGTGGCTGTCCTTGAATTCGACTCCTTGATGCAAGTCATAAATCATTGTGGGATTGTGTGAGGACACTCTTAAGGAGGTGCTGCTGAAAATCCTGTCTGGTGCTCCTCATTTGCTTTAGGGCAGGGGTCTCCCACCTTGGCAACTTTAAGCCTGGAGAACTTCAACTCCCAGAATTCCCTAGCCAGCTTTGGCTGGTGAATTCTGGGAGTTGAAATCCTCCTGGCTTAAAGTTGCCAAGGTTGGAGACCCCTGCCCTAGGGGACAAACCAGCCCGTAGGTCAAGGGTGTCAAAACAAGGCCTGCAGGCTGAATCCAGCCTGCGATGTGGTCAGATCGCGCCCACAGGGCCGTCCTAGAAAATGTAAGGGGCGAGCATCACTTTGTCTACCCAATGCGAAGAGGAAACATGGCAGCAGTTTGGGGAGAGGCGTCAAGCTGGCCACACCCACCCAATCAGCCATGCCCGATGAGTGGCATCAAGCTTGCCACACCTACCCCATTGGCCACGCCCACCCAGTCGGCCACGCCCAGCCAGCCCTCCAAGGTCAACCACAGCCCTGATGCGGCCCTCCGTGAAATTGAGTTTGACACCCCTGTCATGGGTGCAAAGAGATGCCATGGTCTCCAACAGGATGATATTGACCTAGGCAGTATTATTCTTATCAATCATAAATGATTTCTTCCCTGTGAGCAAACTAGACAAAATGTCCAGATGTTTTGATCACAGATACCGCATGATTTCTTCTTCTTAATGTGGGAAAAAATATGTGTAGTGAATGGTATGCCAAAGAAATCAGATTTATTCCCTCGCTACCAGCCGCTGCTTTTCTGTTCTTCTAAATAAAATCTGCCTGACCAACTTAGATAAGAATAACAGAATAACAGAGTTTGAAGGAACCTTGTAGGTCATCTAGTCCAACCTTCCCCCAAGCAGGAGACCCTACACCATTTCTGATAGATGGCACAAGACAAGACGATGGGGGGAGGGGTCAAAGGTAGATGTGATTTTATTTATATTTTTATTAAATGTCTATGCTGCTCATCCCAAAGGTGCTTTTTCAAGAGGCAACTGGACTTTCTTGTTTTTTCTTTTGAAGATGTTTCGCTTCTCATCCAAGAAGCTTCTTCAGCTCTGACTGGATGGTGGGGGAATAGAAGAATAGAATAGAATTATTATTTTTTAGAATAGAATTCTTTATTGGCCAAGTGTGATTGGACACACAAGGAATCTGTCTTGGTGCAAATGCTCTCAGTGTACATAAAAGAAAAGATACATTTATCAAGAGTCAAGAATCATAAATTACATCACTTAATAACAGTCATAGGGTACAATAAGCAATTGAATCATACAAGGAAACAGTCCATATAAATCATAAGGATACAAGCAACAAAGTTACAGTCATACAGTCACAAGTGGAAGGGGATGGGCGATAAGGAGTGATGAGAAGATTAATAGTAATAGTAGTGCAGACTTTGTAAATACTGTAGTTGGACAGTGTTGAGGGAATTATTTGTTTAGCAGAGTGATGGTGTTCGGGGAAAAACTGTCCTTGTGTTTAGTTGTTCTGGTGTGCAGGGCTCTATAGTGTTGTTTTGAGGGAAGGAGTTGAAATAGTTTATGTCCGGGATTTGAGGAGTCTGCAAATATTTTCACAGCCCTCTTTTTGACTCGTGCAGTATGCAGGTTCTCCATGGAAGGCAGGTTGGTAGAAATTGTTTTTTGTGCAGTCCTAATTACCCTCTGAAGTCTGTGTCTGTCCTGTTGGGTTGCAGAACCAAACCGGACAGTTATAGAGGTGCAGTTGACAGACTCAATAATTCCTCTGTAGAACTGGATCAGCAGCTCCTTAGGCAGTTTGAGCTTTCTGAGTTGGCACAGAAAGAACATTCTTTGTTGTGCTTTTTTGAGGATGTTTTTGATGTTAGGTGTCAATTTTAGGTCGTGATATAGTAGAACTTAGATATTTGAAGGTCTCTACTGTTGATACTGTACTGTCTAATATTGTAAGTGGTGGTAATATGGGAGTGTTTATATTTCTTGCAGACAGTTGGTCATTTGCATCCTTTTAGAGGGTTATTGAAGCAGATCACAGATAAACATCCAAGTGCTTCAACAGCCCTCTAAAAGGATGCAAATGACCAACTATCTGCAAGGAATATAAATCCTCCCATTTCCCACCATCCAGTCAGAGCTGAAGAAGCTTCTTGGATGAGAAGCAAAACTTCTTCAAAAGAAAAAAACAAGAAAGTCCAGTTGCCTCTTGAAAAAGCACTTTTGCCAACAAAAGAAAAAAGAAAAAACACCTTTGTGACAACCATGACCTGGAGGATTGAAAATCTCTACAGACTATGCTGCCCACCTTACCATTAAGCGGATTACAAGATAAAAGTGAGAATGTATGCTTTAAAAAGATAAATACTAACATTAAAATGAACAAAGAAAGATGCCTAAGGAAGAACCCAATCTACAACAGGGGAAGAAGTTCATTCTTTAAAAATCTTTCCGGGCATTTTCCTACCTAGACAGCAAATAGACTGTGATTTATTTGGCCGTTTCCATGTACACCAAGGGTCTGCAAACTTGGAAAGTTTAAGACTTGTGGAACTTCAACTCCCAGAATTCCTGAGCTAACATGACTGGAGGAGGGATTCTGGGAGTTGAAGTCCTCAAGTCTTAAAGCTGTCAAGTTTGAAGAGCCCGGATGTAGACCAATGGCTGGCACCTTCATATGCACATCCTTGTTTTGTTTTTCAATCGGACAGCTCTTGGGCCTCCATGTTCAGCGTTGTCCCAACCATCTGTTTCGGATTTCAGGTAATAAAATAAACATTTCCTTCTTTTTTTTCTTCTTTTCCTTTTGTAATCCTTGTTGCAAAAGGAGACTTAAACTTATAAATATCTTTAAGGATGCAAAAACATAGATGTAGGCTCCACCTTTTTACTATCGGGAGAAAAAGAGGAACTTTGTCATTGATTCCCCATTCCTTGTTTACATTAAAATCAGGAAATTGAGAAGTGTTGAGATGTGAGCTGTGCAGGAGGTCCTCGACTTACGACCACAATTGAGACCAAAATTTATGTTGCTAAGGGAGACATTTGTGTTCAGCGAGTTTGCCCCATTTTACGTTTTTTCTCGCCGCATTTGTTAAGCAGATCACAGCGGTTCTTAAATTAGCAACACGGTTGTTAAATGAATCACTTTGTCTACCCAATGCGAAGAGGAAACATGGCAGCAGTTTGGGAGAGGCGTCAAGCTGGCCACACCCACCCAATCAGCCATGCCCGATGAGTGGACTTGCCACACCTTTGGCCACGCTCGGCCACGCCCAGCCAGCCCTGTCAACCACAGCCCTGATGCGGCCCTCCGTGAAGAGTTTCTGTCATGGGAGCAAAGAGATGCCATGGTCTCCAACAGGATGATTGACCTAGGCAGTATTATTCTTATCAATCATAAATGATTTCTTCCCTGTGAGCAAACTAGACAAAATGTCAGATGTTTTGATGCATGATTTCTTCTTCTTAATGTGGGAAAAAATATGTGTAGTGAATGGTATGCCAAAGAAATCACAGATTTATTCCCTCGCTACCAGCCGCTGCTTTTCTGTTCTTCTAAATAAAATCTGCCTGACCAACTTAGATAAGAATAACAGAATAACAGAGTTTGAAGGAACCTTGTAAGTCATCTAGTCCAACCTTCCCCAAGCAGGAGACCCTACACCATTTCTGATAGATGGCACAAGACAAGACGATGGGGGGAGGGGTCAAAGGTAGATGTGATTTTATTTATATTTTTATTAAATGTCTATGCTGCTCATCCCAAAGGTGCTTTTTCAAGAGGCAACTGGACTTTCTTGTTTTTCTTTTGAAGATGTTTCGCTTCTCATCCAAGAAGCTTCTTCAGCTCTGACTGGATGGTGGGGGAATAGAAGAATAGAATAGAATTTTTTTTTTAGAATAGAATTCTTTATTGGCCAAGTGTGATTGGACACACAAGGAATCTGTCTTGGTGCAAATGCTCTCAGTGTACATAAAAGAAAAGATACATTTATCAAGAGTCAAGAATCATAAATTACATCACTTAATAACAGTCATAGGGTACAATAAGCAATTGAATCATATTAGGAAACAGTCAATATAAATTGTTGGGATACAAGCAACAAAGTTACAGTCATACAGTCACAAGTGGGAGGGGATGAGAAGATGAGAAGTGATGAGAAGATTAACAGTAATAGTAGTGCAGACTTTGTAAATACTGTAGTTGGACAGTGTTGAGGGAATTATTTGTTTAGCAGAGTGATGGCTTTCGGGGAAAAACTGTCCTTGTGTTTAGTTGCTCTGGTGTGCAGGGCTCTGTAGCATCGTTTTGAGGGAAGGAGTTGAAACAATTTATGTTCAGGATGTGAGGAGTCTGTAAATATTTTCACAGCCCTCTTTTTGACTCGTGCAGTATGCAGGTCCTCCATGGAAGGCAGGTTGGTAGAAATTGCTATTTTCTGCAGTCCTAATTACCCTCTGAAGTCTGTGTCTGTCCTGTTGGGTTGCAGAACCAAACCGGACAGTTATAGAGGTGCAGTTGACAGACTCAATAATTCTTCTATAGAACTGGATCAGCAGCTCCTTAGGCAGTTTGAGCTTTCTGAGTTGGCACAGAAAGAACATTCTTTGTTGTGCTTTTTTGAGGATGTTTTTGATGTTAGGTGTCAATTTTAGGTCGTGATATAGTAGAACTTAGATATTTGAAGGTCTCTACTGTTGATACTGTACTGTCTAATATTGTAAGTGGTGGTAATATGGGAGCGTTTATATTTCTTGCAGACAGCTTGTCATTTGCATCCTTTTAGAGGGTCATTGAAGCAGATCACAGATAAACACCCAAGTGCTTCAAGGCCCTCTAAAAGGATGCAAATGACCCGCTATCTGCAAGGAATATAAATCCTTCCATTCCAATCCAGTCAGATTGGATGAGAAGCGAAATTTCTTCAAAAGAAAAAAACAAGAAAGTCCAGTTGCCTCTTGAAAAAGCACCTTTGCCAACAAAATAAAAAATAAAAAAACACCTTTGTGACAACCATGACCTGGAGGATTGAAAATCTCTACAGTCTATGCTGCCCACCTTACCATTAAGCGGATTACAAGATAAAAGTGAGAATGTATGCTTTAAAAAGATAAATATTAACATTAAAATGAACAAAGAAAGATGCCTAAGGAAGAACCCAATCT
>NC_142017.1:22915267-22972767 GCF_049901735.1 Notechis scutatus
CACTGCTGACTTTCTCCTCGTGAAGCTACCGCTCGTCCCAGAGCTAGCCAGGGGCCATTCATCAGCTGCCTTTTACTTTTAAAAGTCTTAATCTCTAATTCATTCACAAATGACCAACCAAGAGAATGACTCTGTGATGGGACAAAAAAATAAATAAGAGAAATTAAATCAAATATTTGAATGAATTAGAGAATTAGCAGGTGCCGACAGCTGAAGTCTCGGAGTGCGAGGACTCGGATGAGGGGCCTGCGTGTGATGCAGGGATGGGGCCAGGACCATCAGGGAGTGGAGCGCTGCCTTCGGAGATTGTGGAGGCTGGCAGCAGTGATGGAAGAGGTCCCCGAGGAGCCTGTGCCCAGTGGGCGTGTGTGCAGGGCTGCTCGAAGGAAAGAGCAGCTGCAGCAGCACGGGAGACTCAGGAGTAAGGCTGCAAGGTGATGGCCCCTCCCTTAAGGGATAAAAGCCAGCCTGAGAGACCGGAATTCTTTTCAGGAAGCAAAGAAGTTTTTGCACTCAAGCCTAGTGGACGTTCAGAGTATCTTGGTTGGTGTTTGGAGACTCTTTATGTTTGAAATATTTCTTAGTAACTTTATCTCATGTTCTTGGCAGCCTTGCACCACCTTGGCAAGGCTCGTTCTTATCAGAGACAATTAGTTTGAAACAGCCTTTTAACCGGGAAGGAACGGAATTCGCAAAGAAGCCTTACAAGGTTTTGCTGTTACCTCTGTTTGTGTTTGTTTCCTTGGAACAAGGTTTGGGTCAGAACAGTAAGTCAGATTCTTCAGTGCCGTTGTAACTTTGAAAGGTCACTAAATGAACTGTTGTAAGTCGAGGACTGTCTGTATTGCGGGCCCAACTGGCAAAGAGAAGCTCAAGGTTGTATGGATTGGGAACCACGCGGAAGAGGCCGTCACCCTGCAGTGGACGGACAAAGGCCTTGAATGGTGATAACGAGTCCTCAACTTACAACCGTTCAGTGACTGTTCGAAGTTACAATGGCACTGAAAAAAGGGACTTACAACCGTTTCTCACACTTATGGCCGTTGCAGCATCCCCAGGGCCATGTGATCAAAATTCAATCGGTTGGCAACTGACCCATATTTACGACGGTCGCAGCGTCCCGTGTGATCGACTTTTGCAACCTTCTGACAAGCAAAGTCAATGGAGAAGCCGGACTCACTTTAACAACCGTATGACTCACTTAACAACTGCAGTCCTTCAGTCGTTAATAACTGATTCAGAGTTAACAACCGTGGCAAGAAAATGGGCAAAATAGACAAAATTCACTTAACAATCAAGTTACTCAGTCACAGAAATGTGAAGCTTAATTGTGGCCACAAACGTTGAGGACTATCACTGTGTTGCCAAAACCTCCCTACAAAATATAAACCAAACTTGGGAGTTTTTACGCTGCAGCTGGACTAACCAGCTGCAAGTTGGACCAAACCTCGAGTTGTGGCTTTGCTTTCCTTGGAGTTTCTTTCAACCCGGAACTTCAGCCAATGCAGAAAAAGGGAAAAGCCTCCATGCCCCTCTCGTCTCACCAAGGCCAACGTGCTTTATGAATTTTCAAAGGACCTAAGTTCACTTTTAAGGCACAAGGGGCAAAAGTGGGAGAGATCTTTCAGAGCTGACCTATCTCATGGCGCAACATGCCTTCCAGCCAGTTCTGACGCGCTCCAGAGAGGTTGATTGCTAACGTTGGGCGGCTGTTTTCCACCATCATGACCGCCTGGGAAAGGAGGTCTTCTGTGAGCTGAACCACCACCTGGAGAAAACAAGCAGAAGGAAGACAATGGAGACCGGGGATCTCAGGATGGTTCCCTTTGGAGCAGAACCCCAGAACTCACCTCTCCAGAGCAGCCTTCCTTCTGCATATACTTCCTGGTGATGGACCAGATTTGGCATTTGGTAAGCAGCTTTCCACCATTGGAGGCCTCAAAGCTCTCGTAAGTGCCATATTTTTGAAGGACAGCATTGAGTATTCCAGTAGCCTGCAACAGATAAACGAAGTGGACATCAAAAGGTTTTGTTCTGGTCTGGGGTGCAATTAAGGCTGCACTGAACATCCAGGTAGCTGAGCTGAAGACTGGATTCACAAGTCTCACCGGACTAGATAAATATGGGGATGATTCAGATGGTTCTGGAATCATTCCTTATATTGGCATGTTATTTGGATCAAGTCATCACAGTAAGTAACTGTCATTGATTATTGCCCCCCCCCCTTATGTTTTCTGAACAGAGAAATATAGTTTTGCTAGTCCAGGTTTAGGGTTTGGGGTGTTATAGGAAACCAGCCGCCATTTTGCGGCATAACTGTAATGCCGCCAGGGGCATTATAGGGGAGAAGGTCATAAAGTATCAATATCCGAAAGCCAAGTTGGCAAACACCAGCCATGGTAGCCCCAAGGGGGTTATTGGCACAATAGGCCCCACACCAAAACCTCCTTGGAAGCCGTTCGATTTGCAGTTGCTCAGCCTTCCTGCATGGCAAATGGGATGGCATAGAAATGCTGGTGGCACAAGAGCCTCCCATTTGATCATATATTCCTTTAGCCTGCCATTTTTAAAATTCCTCTTTTGCTAAGGGAGGAAACCCAGTTACTCAAAGCAGTGTTCCTAAACTGGGAGTAATTGGGAGATATCCTGGGACTAATGGTGCAATTTGGCTTGTGAATTGAGGATCTAATTTGGGGGGCGGGGGGGAGGGGGCGGAGAAGCTGCCACTACCAAGATACTTGTGTAAAATAACCATCTGGGTTGTTGTGCACGTCAGGACAAGACCCCCTTGAAAGACCAGGGTCAGTCAAGCCCCCGTCTTAAAAGATTTTTCAAGTATGAAAGCAACAGATGGCATGCTGCCAGAACAGGAAGTTTGAGGATTTGGGACATCAGCTCAACATCTTGGCATGAGCCAAGGAGATGCAAAACAAGGTCCAGTGGTGAGACCTCCCCCTCCCCCCCTTCCTCTGGCAGGTCCTTCTGTGCTGACCACCCTGGCAGGCATGCAGGCGCTTTGGAGGGCCCGGGAGGGAGGCCATGCTTGCCCACTGCTGCTCTGCCCCCAGACTGGCCAGGGGACAGTCCCACTGCTGCTCCTGGGCTCCCTTCCAAGGCTTTGGGAAGGACACTCTGCCTCGGGCCTTCTCTCTCAGCAGGGATGGCGCAGGGAATCGTGCTGCCTGCAGGCAGATGGGCTTGAGAACCGCTCTGGTCCCCTCCAAGGGTCCTCACAGCCAAGGCAGGAAACCGGGGGAGGGCTCCCTTTGGGCAAGGGCCGCACGAGCCGGCTGGAGGGAGGGAGGGAGGTGAGGCTACCTGCACCAGGAACTGCCCAGAGGCTTCTCGTTATTTTTCCAGCACGGCTTCCGGGACAGACTCCCCATATTCGAACTGAGGGTTGTAGGCAAACGAAGACCGGAAGAACTTCTCTCGCTCTGCCTCCAGGTTGGCTGGCCGTAGGGCCACCAGTAAACAGGGGCTCCTCTTCCCAGCCCGGCAGGCCCCCTCCTCGGCTCTGGCCCTGGGCAGGTGAGGGAGGGAGGCAGCGCTGCGGATCCGTCCTCGTGCCCATTTCTTCTGGCTCACCAGGCAGCTGCTCTCGCTCCGGTGCATCCAGCTGCAAGGGCCCTGCAAGGCGAGGCAGGGGTGCAGGGCAGGGGGCCCTCCCGAGCCCCGGAGGAGTTTCAGCTGCTTGGTCCTTCTTCCGGGCCCCAAAGAATCCGACTCTGGAGGAGAGGACTGGAAGGGGCCCGGCTGCCTCCTGACACATGGAGGGCCCTCTTTCTTCCTCCCACCTCTCCCGGGTTGTGGGTCCGCGTGGAAAACCCCCGGATGCAATGGCGGAGGATAGGCCGGAGAGTCAAGCACCATCTTGCGATTGTGTAGCCGCCGGAGGCCTCATGAAGCCAAGCCTGGGCCTGGGAGAATGCTGCAAACAGAGGGGAAAGGACTGTCTTCAGGCAGGTATTGAAGGTACGGTCTCTCCTTTGATGATAGTACTTGTGAAAAAAGATCTTGATACAGTATATTAATTGAATGCAAACTCACCCTAACCCCACATCTCACCACCACCACCCGAAGAAAAGTGGGGGGAACCAAACCTCAGACCTTGGGGACCTGGACAGCCTCCCAGGGTCAAACCCCGACGCCCTGTCCATGCCCAGTGGGGGGGGGGTGCAGAGGGGCAGGTGGGTCCTGGCTGCCCACCTGCTTGGAGCTGTGCTTGGCCTCAGCTATGCCAGCCTTGGCAACTTTGGGCTGCTCAGGAAGGCTGTGCTTATGCCATCACAATGAGGGCTGGGGGAGGGGGTTGGGGGGAGGAGACGCAGCACCAGGACTGCAGCCCCCAAAGCCCCTGCTGCACCACCCCCTTGCCCAAGAGATGCCCACTCACCCCAACCCCAGCTTTGCCAAGGCTTGCCTGCCCCAAGTCACTGCTTCTCGGAGGCTGAGGAGACCCACATATGCAGCCCACAATGCCCTCTGGGTGCCCCCAACCGTGGGAATGGGATGGGGGGAGTGGTTGGGGTTGGACTAAATAACAGGGAGTCCAGGTTCAAGTTGCCCATTATCCGCCAGGGAAGCTCACCTGGGCACTGGAACCAGGCACCCTTTTGGCCTCACTTCCCTCACTTAAGGGATTGTTGGTGGGAAATTAGAGGAAGGAGATGCTGGGAGGTGTAAATCTAGTAGGCAGCAACAAACCACAGCAACAACAGCCAACCAAACTCACAGAGACCTTTAGAGATGATTCAAAACTTGCTCAATCCATATTCTGGTTTCAGACAATTCACTGCCAGGTTAACTTTAATCTACTGCTATGTCAATTGCTGCAATTTATAGGCTTCTCCGTTTCCAGAGCTTCTGCGCATCTTGCAAGGCTGACACCAGAACCTGTTAGTGCCACTATAAAAAAAAAAGTGGAGGTTTTTTTACCCCGCCCAAAAAAGGGGGACGGCCCCCCCCCCCCAGAAAGCCCCCCCCCCCCTAAAAAAAAAAAAAAAAAAAAAAAAAACAAAAAAACCAAACAAAAAAAAAAAAAAAAAAAAAAAAAACCCCAAACAACACCACCCCCCCCAACAACCCCCCCCCCCCCCATGCAAGGGACGGCTCTTCACCTTCCGGCGACTCAGCAAAGGCTCAATGGAAGAAGCTCTCAGCCGCCGATTCCGCCGCGAGAGGCAAAGGGTTCCGGCCAGGAGCCTCCGAGTCCTGGGAAAGGCCGCTGCCTCAAGCCAGGAGCTGCATCTCCGGGACGGACTTCGGGGAGCCCCCCACCATCTCCAGGGCCCCGTCTCCTCCCGGGCCTGCCCACCCCATCAGGCGCTCCGCGGGAGGAGGAGCTTCCCCGGGCCCAAGGGGGGTCGCCTCTCCGGCCTCCCCGGGGACCCCGCAGCCCCAGCCAGGCCTCTCCCGGCCACGTCCCTCGGGCGCCGCCGCATCTCACCCCGACGGCCGCGGCTCCCCCGGACGCTCCCCCGACGCGAAGCCCGCAGGGCGGAGGCCGAGCGCTTGGACCTCACCGGGGCGGAAGCTGCCTCGCCGTCGGGCTGGAAGGGGGCAGCAGCTGCAGGGGCCCGCCGGCCCGGAGCGCCAACGGCTGGGCTTCGCATGGCAGCCCGCAGCCCGGCACACCCACCCGCCGCTCGGCAAGGCTGCAGCGCCGCTCCCGGGCGCGGGCCCGAGGCTGGGGGGGGAGCTGCCCACTCCCTCCGCCGCCGCCGCCCCCCGCCCTCCCTGTACCCGCCCCCCGCCGAAAGCGCCCCGCCCGCGGAAGGGCTGCCTTCCTTCAGCCGCCTCTTTCCTTCAGCCGCCGCCGGCTGCTCCTGGAAGCGGCGCCGGGCTGAGACGAGCCTCGCCCGACCCACCTGCCCCGCCGCGCCGCCTCGCTTCAGCCCCCGCGCCGGAGAGGGCGCCGGCCTGCTCCTCGGGGGCTCCTCGGGGGCTCCTGCCGGCCCCGCCCGCGCTCCGCAGTGGGTCTCGCCCGCTTGGCCAGCGGCGGGCCGGCCGGCTCTCCCGCCCCCGGAGCATGCTCAGTTGCGCCGCCGCGCCTCGCCCGCCCGGCCCGCTGACCAGCCGCCCGGCGGCCCCAGCACGGAGTCCGGGCGGGGCGGGGGGACAGCCGGGCTGGACCGCGACTTCGGGGGGCGACGCTGCGGGCCGGCCGGGAAAAGCAGCGGACCGGCGGACGGGACTAGCAGGCGGGCGGCGCTCGGCTGGGCTGGCCCCGGTTCCCCTGGGAGGGAGCGGTCGCGCAGGCTGTCCAGGCGCCCAGGGGGGAAAGTAAAGGCAGGTCCGGGGCTTTTGCCGCCTTTGGACCCCCAGGTTCCCTTTGATGGCAAAGCGCCCAGCGGCTCTGGAGCGGCCCAAAGTCTGCCTGGTGGCCTTGGATCATATGCGAGGCTCCTGGGTGCAGGTCCCTGTAATGCCCCCAACCCTTTGCTTTCTTCGTCCTGGAGGGGGGGGGGCAGCTGGCATTCTTAGCCGACTCTTGCAAGCTGGGAATGCCTGGTAGCCTCTTTCTCCACACAGCTTGAGCCCATTGCTCAAGGATGGCCGGACGGCCTTCCTTCCACTGCAGATCCATCATCCTTTTCCTAGAAGCTTCTTCCGAGCAACTGACCTTTGGGGTCACCATTGCAGAGGCGACTCCTCATTCCATCCAGGAGTCACTTGAGTCAAAGGGGGGTCATTGGCTTACAGCCCATCGCCTCAAGAGATCCCCGATTGCCCTTCTGGACAACCCATCAGTGCACTGTAAACAAAGCGGATTCAATCCAGCCACCTTTCTTCCCCAACAAAGGTTGTTATTCATGATTGTGTCCAAACCATTGAGGAGGTTTTTTCTGGCTGGCTGGATCTGGGTGACCGGCCTCTTGAGGATGCAGATGGGGACCGGTCTACAGAGGGCAGCAGCTTCATGTACACGGAGAAAGGCTAGCTGGGCATGCGGTGATCACTTTGGACCAAGTATTGAAAGCAACAGCCCCTCCCTGCAGGAACTTCAGCCCCAAAGGCTGAGTCACTGCCTGACAAGAGCCTCAGGGTTACAGGAAGGCACGGTGGTAAATATTTTCACAGACCGTAAATTTGCTTATGGTCTTCTATGTGTACGTGGTTGTCTTGTGGAAGGAGTGTGGAAGGAGTGTGAACAGGAGGTACCCCTGTTAAATATGGACCTGAAGTATTGAGATTGTTATTGGAAGCTGCTTTGCTTCCCAGCAAGGTAGCTACTACGCATGTAAGGGCCACGGTAAGCATAACGATGATAGTAAACCTGGCCAGGGAAATGTCCTGGCTGCCTCTGGTCCCCCTGCTCCCCCTTGGTATGTCTGGGCACTCATTCCTTCTCACCTGCTTGCTGGCTCCTTTGCAGGATAGGCACAGGGCGTATAATATGGGTGCTGTTTATCAGGGTAATTGGTAAATTGACTTCTCCCAGTACATGAATTATGGGCCCTCTTGAGGGAATTACATACAAGTATAAACATTGGGGTTCCAAGGCTATAGCCGAATCTCTGTTGCTGCTTACTAGATTTACACCCTCCCTTCAGCATCTCCTTCCTCTAATTTCCCACCAACTATTTTGGACTATATTTGTCATCAAACATTCAAGGACAGAGGGAACTGTCATTTTTGGAAAAACGACACGATGCCCCTCTCTATCCATTGAGGCCCTGAGCTGCTGAAGCTCATATCCAGTTGGGTACAGCCCCTTGCAAAGGAAGCCCAGTTGGAGGTCGGCTTTTGTGGCAGAGATGTTTGCACGCAGAGAGAAAACCGGCTCTCTTTTCCTACAATGAACAGTTGCAAGAACTGGGAATATCTAGTCTTAACAAAGAGAAGGACTAGGGAAAACCTGGTAGCAGTCTTCCAATATTGGAGGGGCTGCCACTGGAGGTTTTTAAGAAGAGACTGGCCAGCCATTTGTCCAGAACGGCCTAGGGTGAGAAGACCTCCAAAGTCCCTTGCAATTCAGTTCCTTTATGTATTCTTTGCAAGAGCTGACTCTTCCCTTGGTCAGGACACCACCTGAAGTCAAAAGGAAGCATCTGAACAAATCAAAAGTGACCCTCAGTTGTTTTCATTTGTCTAGGAGAAGCAGGTTGCCCTGAAAAAAGGGGGAAATCCAGGGGTCTCAACTGAGCCATGGGTTGTGGGGGGTATCCAGCTACTGTCCCCCCTGAGGGGTTTTTGTATTCCCCCCCCCTCCATTCCCTTTGCAACACTTCCAACTTTGAAGGGTTCTTATCAGAAAGATTTGTTTGACACTGAGGCTTATCAGAGCATTAAGCACTAATCTTAACCGGTGCTGCTGCTTGGGAGCAGAGGAGATCGCGGACAGCGGCTCTTGGGTGACCCTCCTACCTTGTGGAGGAATGAGGGTCTCCTGTTGGCCTCTTCAGTCTGAAGAGGGAGAGTCTCTGGAGGGAGGGATTTCATGCTGGAGTTGTCAACACACACCCCTTTCCTTCCCATCAGGCTCAAGAAGCTGCCCAATCCTGATTCAGATGACCCAGAGTAGCAATATGGCTTATGGCCAAAGATGGCTGGATACAACTGAGGGCAAGAGGAGAAAAATGTATTTCTGTCGTTGTCATGCCCCTGTTAGAATCTGACTCCGAGGAAGAGGAGGAACAGCTGACAGGGAGTGGGAAGTTGTGGAGGAAACTGGGGAAGGGCACAGGCCAGCTGGGCATTCAGAGGAAGACCCAGGCCCATCCCCTCTTCATCCTAGGGCACGCAGGGAGGAGTGCATGAGGGAGAAACGTGAATGGCGTGGTCTACAGGGGAGGAAAGGGCCCTGATCCCCTTCATGGACTGCAGCTGGGAGGACTGTTTAAAAGGACAAACTGTACATGGCCCAGTGCTGGAAGCAAAGTGTGAAATAATTCTATTCTTTCGGTTCTTATCTGAGTTCTGGCATCCTTCCCAGCGTATGTATTTTGATATCTGTGGACGTCTTCAAGCCCTTATCCTGCTTTGTCTGATTAATTGCTTCTGTGTGGTTTGTGTTGTTTTTTCTATTTATAATTTATATGTATTTTGAGTTTGAACGCAGTTCTTCCTTTTCACAGGTGTTTGTAGGGGAGTTTTTTCTCCAGTCAATGATAATTGGACCTTTGAAGCCAAGTTGAAGGAATTAAAGGGACTTCACCTGTTTTTGTGACTTTGTTGCTTTTGTATCGCATCCTGGGTCATCGCAGTCGGCCTCACTAGGTTGACCAGGGAGGAAACATGACCAGATAAGCTAGTTCCACTTTAATCGTAAAGATACATGAATAATAATAGACTAGAACAGAATAAAACAAAACAAAATATAATATAAAATGTATGTATGTATGTATGTATGTATAAAATATTGAATGGAATATGAAAATGGAATGTTGACAAGACTCATGTAAGTCTGAAGGTAGAATTCTCCCACCGTCACCTTTGCCTCCTGAGAACTTAGGGAGGGTCCCCCTTGGAGCTTCTTCTCCCCCCCCCCCTCACTATCCAGCTGCAGCCCTGCTGCCTCTCAGGTCTGCCCCTTCCCAGGCAGAGCTCTTTCCCAAGGTCTTTCCCCCATCCCATTACATCACCCCTCCGGAGCTCCCAGGGAAACTGAGGATAGCTGTGTCCTTCCCCTTTTCTGAGGCCACAAAGGCATCCCGTGCCTGTAGAAATCCGTGGGCCTCCCCCCACCTGTCCTGTGGGTTTGCTCCCCGTGAGGCACCTCCCATGTAGGCATTGTTTGTCTCAGAACTTCCCCCGCTTTGTTAATTGGAAGGCCACTCAATACTTGTGCCCTCCTTTCATTCTTATTAGGGGTAAACACCTTTCAGGCCTAGTTCTGCAAAGACGCGAGTGTCTTTTGTAGCCAGCCTGGTCAGTCTACGTGAGAATGGATCGTGGTTTCTAGTGGTCCTTCTGCCCAGGTCTTTGCTCCCCCCTTTCCCTCCAGAGCGGCTGCTTCCTAGAGCACCGTTGTTGATGCCAGTGCTGGGGAGTTGGAAGAGTGAGTGAATTCTTTCTCGATGTTGATATTCAAATCTCCCTTGAGGATTGCTAACTCATGAGCAGGCGTGGGATCTCCAAAGGGCGCTTTGAATTCGCGCATGAAGTCCTGATAGTTGCCAGGCCCTGAACCGTTTCCCCCAATGGCCGGTGTTGCCCACTCCGCTGCTGCTTCCTTCAGCAGTCACAACCCCCCCCCCCACTGGCCTCCCATTTCCCACCGAGTAGCGAATGGCTAGAACTGATCCCAGCCCCCTCTGCGCTTTTCCAGCAAGCAGGAGCAATTTGTGTTGCCACACATGGGGCATATTCCGCTCCAACTGTGGCGTCGTGCCATGGCGTCCTGCAAATTGGTCATTGTGGTGGTGTTAACAACGCTACTGCCAGATGCTCCGCAGGTAGCAGAACTCATTGAGGACAGGAACCCATTCCTAAAATTCTTCTCTTTGGAAGAGAACCAGAGACTTGCAAAATTGATATCAGCCTTACTAAATAGACCAGACAAGAATCAAGACCAGATGTACTAATTCTACTTTATTGTAAAATTATATTAAGAGAAACTTGCAAGTCTGCAAGTACAAATCTCCCACTGTCTCCTTTACAGCCTGAGAAAGTAGAAAGGGTCTCTTCTGGGTCTCCTGCTCCACCCACCATACAGCTGCAGGCTCTGCCGTCTCTTCTCTGACGGCTCCTTTGGCAACCTCTCCAGGCCCAGCCTTCCAAGGTCTTTGCCACACACCATGAGGATTTCTGAAGTTGCTGCTGCTCTGCAGAAGCCTGCAAGCAGTTATGAGTGCTCTGGGCTTCTTGGACTGTCTCTTGAAAATACGGTGGAGAAATGGGGACTAGGATATTAATGGCCAAACACTGGGGGCCCAGCCAACCCCTGCGTCTCTCCAGCACAGGGAAAGCTTCCGTGCTGTGGCTCATGTTCTCTCCCCACACAGCAGGGCTTCCCTTTGCGTGGGGGCTCAGGGGGCTCTTCCCCCCAGGTCTTGGGCAGCAGTCACGTTCTCCAGGTTCCCAAACAGGATTTCACTGATGTATTGTAGGGTACGGTTGTCAAAGACCATGTTGAGATGCTCAGCTCCAGGCAGTTCCTGGACATGGACCTTCTCATCCTGCTGGTTGCGCCAGGCCTTGCACAGCTCTATGTTGCGCCAGCTAACCACGTCATCCCCGTCCCCATAGATAATGTCCACCGGGTCCTCGTAGGGAAAGCGGTCGTCGTAAATGTAGGTCTCCGGAGTGGGGCGCCCGGTGCCAAACAGGCAATAGACCTTCACGCCCGGGGCTGGCAGCTGTACCATCAGCTCCTTGCTGTCATTCCACATGAGCCAGCCGTCTTCGTAGTGGATATCGCTGAAGAACTGCTGGTAATCCCGGTAGGTGTAGTTGTAGAAGGGGGTGGAGATGAAGACGTGTGTCTCCGGCCAGGCTGTGTGGGTGGGGAACAGCCAGGGACTATTGGTGGATGTTCGCTTTTCTTCACGCAATTTAATGTTGGACATAATAGGAATGCCCTGAAGGTCACCTGCCAACGACACCAGTGGGGTTGCATTATTCTACGCCCACTTTCAGGTCTGCTAATTTGTAATAGAAAAATCGTATTACAATTTTATTCAGCCACAGAGGACAGCTGGTGAATAAACTTAACAAGATCAAATTTCCAAGGGTTCTTCCCTCTTCTTAAAGGTAAACCGGGGGCAAAGACAGAAACAGATCGATGCCTCTCCACTTTTTCCTCAGAAGGGCTGGGGGCTGGGGGGGCCGTGGGCAAGATACGCCCAGGATCTTTTAGTGGGCAGAGGAGTGGGGAAACCTGGAGACCAGGAAGAGGGGCTGGTGCAGCCCAACTCCGTGCAGGCCCCCGGGAGACACGGCTGCAGCTACTCACCCGAGGCCACGGTCCGCATGGATTTCACAGATCCAGCCCAGGGGGCTCCGAGGGAAATGAAGCCTTGGACAAAACGGTCCTTCCAGGCCTGCGGCTGCTGGACCAGGAAGGAGAGGATGTGGAGGTTGCCAAGACTGTGGCCAATCAGGAAAACTGGCTTCTGGTAGGCTTCAAACATCTCTTCAATGAGGCCCCGCAGCTTGCAAAAGTAGTCCTCTTGCTCGGCTGTGGAAAGAGGAGGAGGAGGAGTAGGAGTGTGGGAGGGAAACTCCCCCCCCCCGCCAACCTCCTGGGGCCCAGAGGGAACCTTCCCATGCCCTGGCCAGAGCGCCGGAGGGTTCCTTCCACCCCTGCCTGCAGACAAACCACCTCCGGCCCCTTTGAGAAGGGCAGGTGAGACACCCCCTCGCTGAGGCTCTGGGTCCTTGGTGGCTTCCAGCTGCTCCCATGTGCCCGGTTGGGCTATAAGGAAGGATGCCCAGAGCTACGCAGCTGGATTTCATCGCCCCCTCCGCCCCCTCCTCTCCCGCCACTCCTTTCGTGTCACATTTTATTCGTGGGTTTGTCGTGTCAGGGTTTCAAATATGGAGAAGCCAGGGATGGGTGGGAAATACGAAATCCCTCTGGTGATGTGTTACATTACGAGGCAGACCTGCCCTGTTTTCTTCATTCTTCCTAACCCGAATTTGTGAAAGAAAAATCTTCAGCTGGGAAAAAGTTCGTGCCAGTTTTTTTCCAGTGGGGAGCAGAGACTGGTTTCCTTTGCACCTTATACTGATCTGATCCTATGGCTGCTTTGCTGGGGCCACTTACAAATAATGGAACGACCAATGGAAAGCCTGAAACTAATAATCAGGCTTTAGTGATCGTTTGATTGACTGACTGATATTAAATGGCTTCTACAGTGGCTTGTAACAACCACCTTGGGCAGAACAGAAAACAGTAAAAAAATGCTGGAAAAATGGACTCCCCTGCTGCAGGATCCGAACTGGAGGTGGCTGGTATGGGATGCACAAGCTGCCTCACCCTTCAGAGGGGGCTCAGCCCATCTTCCCTGCCGAGACCCCTTGGAGGGCAGGGGTCCCCGGCCTCTGTCCAGGCGTACTCACTGGGGTTGAGCCTCCAGTCGTAGGGAGCCGCTCTCACGGTCTGATCCCGCACGTAACCATTGTTGACCAGGTGCTGCACCAGCGTGTGCATGTAGCCTGGAGCAAGGAGGAGAAGGGCAGTTAGTGGAGGGCGGAGGGAAGGGTCTACAGGTAGGGCTTTCCTCTGGCAAGGGGCTCCTGTTCTGCTCCTGTTCTCCTCTTTCCCAAACGATTCTTGACTCCCTCGGAAGAAGCCAAGCGGGTTCTAGAAAAAGCACCAAGATCAAAGCGAGTCCAAAGAGTCCTGCAGATCCTGCACCGCCTGGTGGGAACCCAAAGGGCTGCCTCCCTCTGAGCACCTCTCAAAGGTCACCCTCTTCCCAACGCCTTCAAGGAAGCAGGAGAGTCGTAACTTCCACTGTAGTATTGTCTGTCAGCCTTCAAGGTCTTCTTTCTGGCTGTCATGAGTAACGGGGGGAGGAAGGGGGAAAAGTATGGGAAACGGGCTAGAGATGTTACTAACTAATATTGTATAAACTGGGGAGGGTTTCTAATTCCTGCTTGGCGTTCTCTTCTCTGCGCAACTGCAAACCTTTATCTGAGTAAGCCAAGGTCATCACCACCTGGAGATGTCCACATGACGAGGTTCACAACTTTTAATTGGAAGAACCGTTTGAACTATTGGGGGTGGGAACATTTCACTCCCTTGATATATGTGATGTGCGTGTCTATTTCCTCAGATTCAGAATTCTCTTGTTGCTACCACTTGACTTCCAGTAAAAGATATCTTTTCTCTAATTACAAGAGTCTAAGTATTTCTTTCTTGGATTTTGAACAGAGCACCAGCTGACATTGTCCTTCCTAAACATCTCTCTGCTTGAAGGGAATCGCTCTGGCCACTGATTGACCCAAGGACTGTGGTTGCTCTGCCACATGGGCAGAAAAGCTGCCTGTGGAGCTATCTGGCCAGGAGCTACCCCCCGCTCATCATAACTGTATACTGGACTCCCATGGAGGAACCTTGTGCAGGTAGACACCCCCCAACAAAGGCCAGTGATAGGCAGCCCATCGGCCAAACTCCCTGCCCTTATTTCAAACTCAGGGAAACCCCTGGAGGCTCAGGAGAAGACGACATTTGGGGATGCATTTCACCCTGTTGGGTTTCTCCCCAGCTCCCCCTCCCTCCTGCCCTCCTCCTCCTCACCGGCCAATTTGCCATCGTCCAGGTATTCCACGGAAAAGGTCTTGCCAAACCCAGGGACTCTGATTTGGACTCCAGGGGCGTTGGTTATGCTCCGGGTGGTTTTGTTGTACATCACTCTGTACCCCCCAAGGGCAGATCAAGAGAAAACACAACCATTATCTTAGGTCTACTTCCAACAAAGGGCATCTTATCGGAGAGCTTTAAGGGGCTGGATATCCCACTCGAGGTCACTAGCAGCTTGGATCTAAAAACTCCAAGCCTCGATCCTTTAGACCGACTGTCCGGGTTGAGGCCTCAAATGGTGTGGACTGGAGGCCTCCTGTGTTTGTGGTCTCTGCCAACAGGCCCTGGAAATGAAAGCTCCCAGTGAGCCACCAAATGCCGCTGTGGGGCATCCGGAGTCTCCCTTCTGTCAGAATCTGCCACCCACCAGTAGGAATGGGCTGAGAGGGCATGGGGGTGATTGGGGGCTGCCAGGGAGGGAGACGCCTGCTGCATTGGGCAATCCATAGGCCACGCTTGCCTAGCTATCCTGAAACAAGGGTTTCCTGTTTTTTTCAGGGATGCTAAAGCCACGATTAAAGCTAACCCCGAAACAACAGGAGGAGTTGTGGGCTTGCACCGTGACGCCCTTCTCAATGCCTGCCGGGACTGGCCCTCTTCTAAGGCAGCCCTGAACTCAGCCGGCCTAACAGTGGATGAGGTGGGCCCCCCAAGCCAGCCTGGGCATCCCAAGTGAAAGCAACAGGAGTCCATCAGGATCAGGGCCGCAGACAGAGACCAGGCAGGCTCTAATAACACAATCGGCAATTCTTTGAGGTTCACTGAAGGGTCTGGGGCGGTGGGGGAAGATGTTCCCAGAATAAATTAATACTGAGAGGTCCTATTGGAAAGTTGTGGGGTCATATTTTCACTCAGAGCTGTGGTAAAACGAACGAGAAGCACTCAGCAACTGCAATGCCCCAAAATGCTCTGCTTGGTTTAGGACTTAGCATGCTCTTGAATCAGTCACTGTTCATAAATCATGGTTTATAGTTTAGCAGAGCTTGTGCAAGTCACTCACTATGTTGTATAAAACAAACAATGGCTAAGCACACTATCTTGTGGGTTGGGGAGAGGCTCAACTTGCTGATCATTGCGTCTTTGGGGTCTCCTCTCCCTCTGCGTCACCCCCTCTTCTCCTCAGTCTGGGGGCACTTTAGGGCCTGAGCCAGCAAGGACCCCCATCCCAACAGGCAGAGGAGAGGCCAAGATGTGGGGGGGGGGGGCTCCCTCACAGACATACCTTGTGTTGTCGATCCAACAGTCCCCTCCAAAAGGCAGGAACATGTTGAGGTTCAGCCAGATGGTAAAATAATCATCAGTCTTGCGATAACACATCCAGTTCACCACATCTGGCTTGTCCAACTTAGCCTCCAGCTGATTCCCGAGGAACCCGGGCACTGCAGGGGCAGAGAAAGAGAGAGCAGCTGCCTTCCCATCTCCCAAGCAAATGGATAAAATGGTTCCTGGCTGCCCTCCTCCTGCACCTGCCTTCTCTACCTGGGCCCTCCCCTTCTTCTGGCTGCAACCAGGTCTTGAAGGGAAGGGGCAGGTTCAGCATTTCCTCAACCTCATTCCTGGTCCTGTCAAGTCACAACTGCAACAAGAAAGCAAGTGCTGGGGAAAGACGAGAGTTTTGCAGACCTGAGAAGAATGCAGAGCAAGGCAGCCAAAGCGAAGACAAGGGAGTCGGCCCGAGGGGACCCGTAACGAAGCCCTGCTGGCCAAGGAGAGGAAAGAAGGCGGGGAGACTGTATGGCCTGCATGGCGCTCCTTTCTTCCCAGTCACCCTTTTATCACCTGTACAGCACAGCATGTACAACAAGCCTGTTTGTGACTGCATGTCCTGCTGGCGTGTCTGCAATTAGTGAAAGGTTTGTTTGTTAGCAGAAATCCTCCGCATGCTGTGTCTACCTTTAAGCAATTCATCGGGCAAGGGGTGAAGTGCTGCTTTCATTAACAGAGTGGCACAGGATTTCAGAAGCAGCGACAGTCAGTCCCCACTTCTGGTCTGCCATCGCCAGGTGGCAGCAGAGTTTTCTGCATTTTGCTGCCATCCATGCCCTAAACAACCAGCAGGCAGTCAGGCTAGAATTGCTGAGTCCCAAATGCCCGAGGAAAACCCAGCTTGGCTTGGTGCTGAGATGCCAACCAAGCTGGGTGCTGGGCCAACGTCCTGCCACCATTTTCTGGATGCAAGAGACCCCCTTCTACCAACCAAGAGCAGGGACAGCCTGACCTCCAGGTGGCCTTTATCCTCAGGCAGGGACATGGTCCAGGGAGGCCTTGAACACCTGGCCTAAACTGTGAAAACCTTTAATACCTTTACTAAGATCTCCACCTTAGGTCAAGAAGACTAAGGACAGCAGAGCAATTCCTTTAAAACTGGGGGTGGAATATAACGAATCGCCAGAGGTTGTGCAACAGGTAGGAAGAAAGGAGGAGAAAGAGAGAAACAGAGATTTCACAATTAGGTTGTGGTGTCTTCAAAATATGTCTGTTTCAGCTTTGAGCTGTGATCTTCTCTAATATGAGAAGAAACGGTTTATCACTCTTTACTTATTCCTATCTAAAAAACAGAGAAAAGTAACATAGTACTACAAATCCAATGAAGCGGAAGAGGAGGGTAGAGAAACAAAACAGAAAACTATGAGAATGCTAAAATTGTTACGAAATGCAAGAGATCCTTCCAGAATCTCAATGAATTCTCCTCCAAGAAAGAACCCAGCTCGGGGCTTGGGCGCCATTCTGGCTCTTCCTCCAAGGCGTTAGGTAACCCTGTCCCAAAAGGCATGGCGGAGATTGGAGGTCCCCAAGCAAGGCTTACAGACTGTGCCCAAGCCCCCCCTTGCAGGAAAAGTCAACAAGGCCAGAAAGGACAGTCCAAAGAAAGGAGGAAAGCAAGTGGGGGGGGGGGCACTCTTCCAAGGGAAGGGAGTCAAACAGAGGCACACGTCCCAGGGTGGCAGAGAGGAGCAAGTCCGGGGAGCTGTCTTGAGCAAGGCCTTGGTGCTGGGTTGGGTGCCAGAGCCTCTGGCTGCTGGAAGCTGCTCTATCAACTCCCTGTTTATCACCATATCTGGACATCAATGGGGGCCCGGCTGGCTTGCAAGACACTGTGGAAGATCTTCAGATCACACTATAGCTTCCATGCAAATCTTCCTTCCTTCCAGCATTCAGTGAGACCAGATAAATTTTATTTATTTTTCATTACGTTTGCTCTCTGCTTGGAAAGAACCTGACTGAAAACACACTTTCCAAAATGTATCAGGGCGTTTGCAGCCAGGCCCCAAAACAAGAGGATTTCCATTGCTGCAAACACTCTGTGCCAACATCCTACTTGGATTCCAGGCAGGCTTCCCTCTTTGCACAGAGGGAGGAGAACTCCAGGGCTGGGCTGGAGAAGAGAAGTCCAGAATTACGAAGATCGGAGAGGGTCCTCCTCCAGCCCAGTCCTGGAGTTCCCTTCTGCATGTGGAGGGGAGCTGCAGGTCCTCAGAACCACTGAACGTTCGTTACCTTTCAAAGATCCTGGAGCACCAGGGAACGGCCAGAGGACTGGTGTGGTTCCCCTCTTCAAAAAAAAGGAGGGGGGATCCAGGGAACTACAGGCCTATCAGCCTGACCTCCATATCTAGGAAGATTCTGGAAAGATACTCAAGCAATGAATCAGAAAACACCTAGAGGCAAACAAAGTCATAACCAAAAGCCAACATGGGTTTGTCAAAACTCGATCATGCCAGATAAATCTTATTGTATTCTTTGACGACATGACAAAATTACTGGACCAAAAGAATGCTGTGGATATAATTTACTTGGACTTCAGTAAGGCATTTGATAAAGTAGAGCACAAAATACTACATGATGAAATAGAAAAAAAATGTGGGTTAGACAGCATCACCACCAGAAGGGGTGACATAATAGCAGCCTTCCAATATCTCCGGGGCTGCCCCAAAGAAAAGGGAGTCAAACTATGCTCCAGAGACAAGAAGCCATGGGTGGAAAGGAAACAAGGTCACTTAGATTCATTGGAACTAAGGAGGAATTTCCTGTCAGGGAGAACAATTAACCAGTGGAACAATTTGCCTCCAAAAGTTGTGAATGCTCCAATACTGGAAGTTTTTAAGAAGAGGTTGGACACTTATTTGCCTGAAACGGTATCGGGTACCATGCCTGAGTAGACGGCCTCCCTTCCAACTTGGTTCTTCTCTTCTGTTCTTTCCTTCGGCAGGCAGCTCTTCCGCTCCAGCCGCCTAACGCTTAACGACTGCAATGAGGAGAGCCAGGATTGTGGCTGTTCAGCAAAGCAATCATAGGGGCATCTTGCTTAACAACCACAATGACGCCAAACTAAATTCTGCACTCAATTGGTCTTAAGCCAATCTAGATTGCATTTGCATCTCCTCGCAACTGGGGGAGATTCTACCGGTTCAGGCGAACCGGATGTTAATTTTACATCCAGTGCAGCAAACCGGTAGTTCTGAAGAACATCTGGCCCCGCCCACTCCTCCCCGCCCCTCCCAGGAGTCCCCACGAGGCCACTTAGCTGGCTCCCAGATAAGTGTAGGGTAGCCTCCTGGGAGCAAAAACAGAGCTGGGGGGGGGGTCTGCCCCTCCCCTGCTTTTGCTCCCAGGAGGCTCCAGGGAGGCTCCCGTTTTGGGCCTAGGCGGCTTCCCTGCAGCCTCCTGGGAGCATCCAGCCACCCAGTACGCCTGGATTCAGTGCTTAGCCAAAAGAACATTTGGAGCTAATGCAGTATTGATTCCTGCCTTGGGAATGTTCTGGGTAAACAAATGTAAAACTGTTGGAGCCAATGTTCTTTCTTTATTCCACATCCTCCCCTTCAAAACAAGTAAGTTCCTCTGCTTTTTCATGCCAGGCTTAGTGTGGCAAGTTCAGAGTGGATTTTGTAGAGAACACCTTTCCTTTAGGTCTCATTCATCTGCTCAATTTCAGAGCATACATGACACAATTTCCCAAGCAGAATTCAGACTATTCAGCGGTTTGCCTAGCGGCTGCTTCATTACTTCTATTGCTGTCACAACCTTTATGGAGTCCAATGGCCTTTTAAATTTGACCAGCAAAAACACAGTAAATATTTCTCACAAATATTTTCCCTCCTCCACTTTGCGGTTCGACATTTAACATAAAAAATTATGTGCTGGGTTATTATTCAGGCAATTTGCAAACTTGTGTTTTTTGTTGTTGGAAGGCAACTCTTTAATTTGAAGATGGTGGTAAATACTTGGTAATAAAATGGCAGGTAAAAAGGCTCACTTCTACTTGCCATTTAGAAAGGGTTAGAAAGAATGAGGTTAACTTTTGCTTTGTTTCCAATCTCCTTTTCTTGACTTGGTCTTCATAAAAAGCAGCTTTGGAATTGAAGCCATATGTGTTAAAACAAAAATCTTCCTGTTTAAGTACAAGTATGCAAAAAGTTTCAAGATCAATCAAAGTTGTTTAATGGCTTTAAATATCTGGGTGTTGTACTAAGGTTTAAGTCAAAGGTTTTCAAACTTGGCAACTTTAAGACTTGTAGACTTCAACTCCCAGGGAGTTGAAGTCCACAAGTCTTAAAGTTGCCAAGTTTGGGACCCCTGGTTTAAGTAGAAAGAGCTGAAAATATACCATGAATAGCATAGAGATGCATGGTAGCTCTCTTTCTCTTTCTTTCTCTTAAAAGGAAGAAGAAAAAGAAAGAGGGAAAGATGGGAGAAAGAAAGAAAGGGAGGAAAGGGAGAAAGAGTGGAAAAGGGAGAGGAAGGAAGGACCACAAACCCTGGCACTAGACACCGCTTCAGAGGATGCTTTAAAACAGCACAGTAATCCAGGGCTGGAAGGGACCTCAGAGGTCATCTAGTCCAAGAGCATTATAAAGTGAGTTTCTATCTTTTGACCCACCCAGTCATGTGACCACCAAGCCATGCCCAGCCAGCAAGCCAGTCACACGACCACCAAGCCACACCCACAAATTAGGCTGTGCCCACAGAACCAGTTGTTAAGAGATTTGAATTCCACCCTGCCTTGCAGTCATTTTCCTTCCCTTATTATTCCTAAACTCAACTTAGACTTTGGACTCCGCCAACTCAGTCTTCCCTTGCCCCCTTTACCAATTTTCTCAACCTTCCTTATGCTTTTAAATGTATATTAACTACTTCCCCGTGGGGAAGTGTTCACAGGCCGCTGTTGCAACCACATTTTTCAAAGCAGAGTATTTACGAATGCATCTTATTCCATTCTGGGTTAGCGATCGTTTTTTTCTGGGACTCTCGCCCCTTCTTGTTCCTCAGCAGAAGAGGATTTGGGCCTTTGAAGAAAGGAGGAGCAGTCTCAGCTCCTGCTTCTCCTCCGCCTCTGTTCTCCTCCGGGAAAGAACAGTCTGCTAGCTAAAGGTCCTCGGCCATCTGGGAGAAGAACTCGGAGCAGCTGCTTCTTAGGAATTCCTAACCGGTTTAAGTCTAAATCAGTTGAAAGATACTCAGGAGGAGCAAACTGCAAGGTACCTGCTTAAAAGGGGTGGCTGTGCGGTTGGTAAAGTTCGCTTCCAGATCGGATTTGACTTTACTCTGCGTTTTAATGAGCCACCGCAGCATGGAGACCATGGGAGGCTGTGGATGGAAGGAGAGCCAGGCCTCCCTCCCCCTCCACACCCAGCAGGCAAACGGGACGCTCCTCCCGGTCTTTCGGACGTGCCGGCCCTTTGGGAGCTTCTGAGCCGTGGCGCTGCTGCTGCTGCTGCTGCCTGATGCTACCCGCCCAAAGCCGTGCAGCCTTGCTCTCCTCTCCCGCAGCCCGGCCGGGGGCTCAGGGGACGCGCTCCGAGCAGCGCCTCTCGGGCCGGAGCTCCCCTCGAGGCCTCCCCGAGGTCAAGAGGGCTTATTCGGAGGCCGGGGAAGAGGCGCTGCCAATTATCCGCCGGAGCAGCAGGAGGCGATGGGGTTGCCTGTCCGCTTCGCCTCCGACGTCCTGGGAAAGGCCGTCAACCAAAGGCCGGGCCCTTCTGCCGTCGGGCGGATCTCGCAGCGGCACGCCGTCTCTTCGCCGGCTCTTGCGGGGACCGCGTGGTCGAGAGCCCGCTCTGGGCTCAGCCCTTCCGCCTCCTGCAGGGGAACCTTAGCCGCAGCCACCTTAGCTCCAGCTACCCAGCCCTTCTCGGTCCTTGGGAAGAAGCCAGCGGCCCCTCCCTGGCCACCCGACCGTCCCCAACGCCTCCGGGGCTCCCCGCTCCCTGCCCGGCCCAACTCACCCAGCACCACGGGGGACGTCCCGTTGGCGGAGTCGGCTTCTGGGGTGGTGCTGGGCGGGAAGAGTATGTTGAGGAGCCAGAAGGCCCGGCCAGGCTGCAGGAGCGCCAGGAGCAGGAGGGCAGCGCTGCGTCCGGCCAGGCCCCGCATCCTGGCTTGCCGAGAAGCCTCTGCGGCCCGCCCAGCCCGGGCTGGCGAAGGCCGCTCCGCTCTCCCCTCGCGGACAGTTGGGGAAGGGGAGGAGCGGAAGGTGGGACCCCAGCCGCCCAGGCAGAGCGGCCGGCGGGCTGGAGGGGGCCCCGGGGGGAGGGGAGGGGCCTTTCCGACGAAGAAGGCCGGCTGCCTCCGGAGCTCCCTCCGGGGACCACGCAAGGCGCGCGGCGGGAGACCTCGGCCGCTAATGGGCAGAGGAGTCCGAGGCCGGGAGCGAAGGACCCGCAAGCAGCTGCCCGGTAGACTCCTTTGGAAGGCTTGGAGAGCCGGGCCTCCTCCTGACCTTTCCCGGTGTGCTTATTCTGATGCTTGGGCCGAGGCCTTTCTGCCTCGGGAAAGGAAGCAAAGCCAAAGGCTGGGATACCAAGGGACGCCCTCCTTTCTTCAGCTGCCGCTGGAGAACAGCCTTCCCGGGAGCACCTGGAGGCCTCGTGGCCACCTCTGGATAAACAGGCAATTGGTTACGCATAAAGCAGCACAGAAGTCAAACTTTTGTTTAAAGGGGACCCAAGATTGTCTCAATCAGCCTGCTTGTAACATTTCATTATGATATTTCCTCTTTCGGTGCTGTGTGATAACAATGGGCTCAAGGATGAACTGCTGGCCTGGCATTTCTAGCCCCAGGCACGAATGCCTGGCTGCCCTCCCTCCAAGCAGAGCTCGGACCTTAGAGCCTGAAAGCTGCTGGAATGAATCCCCTCAGCTGGCTCATCTGGCACAACCAGCGGAGCAGATCCAGCCACTGCCAAACGCAGCACAATCTCCCACACAGGGTTGTTTCAAGGGCACCTTCCTTGCTGAGTAAATGAGGCAGAATTTCAGACATGCTTCAGATTTCTATCACTTCTTGTGAACTGAACATTTGTCATTATAAATGGGCAATCCCTTGCCTGGGAAATAAACTGACTAGAACAAGGGTCTTCAAACTTGGCAAGTTTAAGACTTGTGGACTTCAACTCCCACAATTCCTGAGCTAACAGGACTGGGGGAGGAATTCTGGGAGTTGAAGTCCACCAGTCTTAAAGCTGTCAAGTTTGAAGACCCCTGGACTAGAAGCTGGTTTGATGATTTGATGGGACCATCGGATTCAAAGACTCAGGCAAGACAGAGAACTAGGATACGGGTCTGGCTTTCAGCCTTCCCTCAGAATATGAGCTGAATGAGATGTTGACTGACCAGTTGAAGGCCGATTAATTATGGGGTTGATTAATTTGACTGGGATTCCCCGAAATCATGGAAGTATTATTCCAGATTTGTACTCATAAATGGATCCTACCCACTTTATTCCGTGAGTCCCTACACAGCTAGTTTGAAAATGAGAAGCATCTTCTGAATTATCTATCATCTGATATAAAATGTGGAAGCTAATCTGGTACAAAATTATAGAAGGCATTACCTTCAATAAATTATCAGCACAACCTGGTTTCATGAAATGCCATCAAATCTCTGTTAATATTAGATTATTTGAATGTTAATAATACTGTAATATATTTTTGTTTTTATATCAATATGGTGCAAGCTTTTTTATTTGGAATTAGTTGCAAAGTGGATTTTAATATAATTTCTTGTATAAAACAATATTGTTTTAATCCTTTGAGAGGCTAATAAGATTGTCTCCTATGTAAACACAGGAAATGTGGAACACGCCGATGTTCCCTCTCTTGTTCAATATTTAATTTAGCGTTAGAACCTTTAGTATGTTTAATGACACAGTCTGGGGATATCCAAGGTAATCGTGCTACAGGAATAGATATAATTTGCTACTGTATGCAGAAGGTATGTTTGGCCTTTTATTATCATAGATCTTTACCAAGATTTGTTGAAATGGTGCAGCAGTATTGTTAATTGCTTTTCAAAAACTCCAGTCATTTTTATTTCCAAAAGCGAAGTTTTTGGAATCTCTTCAGCACTATGTAGAGTTCTGGTAGCTATGCTCTGTAACACACGCAAAGGCCTCCTTCTCAGGCTTCCATTGGTGGCATTTTTAGCAGGAGAATGCCTCTTCCTATCCATTAGTCCTGCTAAAGACTTTGGGTACGTATTTTAAACTTTTACTTACCTAGGCCTCAACTCTTTGGAACGTCAAGCTTTCCAGGATTTTCTGGGCCTACAAGAGCCAGTTTGGTGTAACGGTTGAGGCATCAGGCTAGAAACTGGGAGGCTGTGAGTTCGAGTCCCACAAAGGACACAAAGCCAGTTGGGTACCCCTGGGCCAATCATTTTCTCTCAGCCCTCAGGAATGAGGGGCTGAATGGCAAACCTCTTCCAAAGAACCTTGTGAGGGAAACTCCAGACAGGCACCAGGTCAGCACAAAATAACAACAAAAAAACAAGAAACTCAAAGTGCTTTAGGCTCGTGACCACATTTGTCCTTCACAAAATAGCCTGGCAGGAGTCTTTCAGTTAAACAACAATCTTATATCACAGTGTTTCTTCATAATGGAATTGCTCAAGTTTTGTTTGCTCTTTTTGAACATTAATCCAGTTCTGTAATATTGGGGTTTTTTTAAAAACTAATTTTTATTAAACCAAAACTTGTGTAGTATGCTCAAGTTTATATAAATCTGCTGAGATATTCTTACCTGCCTTTGACATCACAGCCACCCAAATATTGCACATGTATTTTTGGCATTCTTTAGCAGGGAGGAAAGCAAGATGCGATTCTTTACCAGCAAAACTTGCTATGACTGATGGCTTATCTGTAGTATTTCTCCTTAGGCTACCTTGAAGTAAGCAACTTAATTGGCCTGCAATCTTCTACATAGATGTTATTGCGCCCTGGTGAGGAAACTAATCTTAGGTCATGGTATATATTTTCACAAGCAATTCTACACATACTTGAAAAGTGCCAGATGGTGGTTGATCAGATACCATGATGTCCATATAACCCCTTATAATCTTTGGGGCCTCTGGTGCTCTCTGAGCTGGGTTGTTTGCCTCCAGACCTTTCATAACCCAACCAGATAGTATCTTCAGTGCAAGGGTGTGTGGGGTTTGCTCTTGTTTATGTAGTTTGCCCTGTCAGTTGTTGGTGAAGATATGGTTTTCTACTTAGTAATTAAATGATTGGGATATTTTGTTTTCAACTGGATTGTAGCTTGGTGTGAATCCCTGCATCTCGGAGTCATGGAGTGACAGAGAGCCCAAGAAAAATTACTGGGTTTGGATTGCTTCCTGGTATATTATGATTAATCAATCATTTTATCTTATGATTTATGATTGTATTTTTGATTTATGATCTACGACTTATCACTTTGTATGTACACTGAGAGCTTATGCACCAGAGTCTGAATTCTAACTAATGCCCAGGTGAAAGGCGACCAAGAGCCTTCGTGGGGAAAAGCAATCAAATATATATAACTCTTTAATCTTCTCACACACGGACAGACTCAAACCATAGTTTCAACTAGGAAACTGTCAGCATCCCAGACGTAGCTACGTATAGTGCTGGGCAAGAACCAGAGGCTATGGAGATTCTCAGTCGTCCAGGTGATGGTTGTCCCAAAGGTGCTTTTTCAAGAGAAGCTTCTTGGATGAGAAGCGAAAAGTCTTCAAAGAAAAACCAGAAAGACCAGCTGCCTCTTGAAAAAGCAGCTTTGGGACAGAGAGGAGTGGTTTTTTTTTTCCAGCTGGTGGGCTTCCCAGGAGCTTCTGACCCTACAAGAACCGGGCTGGCTAGAGGCACTTCTCAGTCCTTTGGGTCCCCTCAAGAATCCTCAGTGGTGCATTGAAGCCCAGGGCCCACATCAATCCCAGGATTCAAGCCTCAGATGGATACGGCAGACCTCCCCAGGATGCTTGGAGGCATGACCAGCTGATGGCCAAGGGAAGACGGATATTCCCCAGGTTTCGGCCTTCCTGTGGAGCAACAGGCTAATGAACCCATCCAGCCTGAGACAGCCTCCTTCCCACAACCAAAGCCTCCCACCAGAAGAAACCCCTGGGACAATTCAGTCAAAAAGTTGACTGGCAGAGAACAGGCCAATGACCTATTTCCACCACTGGATCTCCATGTGTAGTTTTTCCTCCCAGTGCAGCTGTCTTACCCTCTTGAGGTCCAAAGGACATCAGAACAAGGGGCTTTCAACACAGCAGACACTGCAGCGGGTTCAAAGCTTCCTCCCTCAGCTGCCAAATGAAAGGCAGGTTTGCTCTTCTGAGAAACCACCGAGAAGGCCTCTAGTCTGCGGCTGCCCCCACAAGGGAAAGTTTAGTCAAAAAAGCCCCCCTGGCTGGAGATCTCCCTCGAAAGGCTCCTCTGGGGTTGTAGGTGGGAAAGGCAGAGGAGCCCCCAAAGCTGCCTGGCTCCGGCGGATCAAACGAAGGCCCCCGTCAACCCTCAGGCTGACCCGGGTGAAGCCATCTTGGGGCCTCAGTGCTGCCAGCGGGGAATAGAGAGAGCTGGGCTGGCGTAGTCAAAATAAAATACTTTCTCTCAGGAACCAAGAAGGCTGCAGTAACTGGGCCACGTGACTGACTGGTTGGGGTTGGGGGGGAAGCGTTTACTTTTTAATTAGGCGAAGACCAAGAGTCGGTTTTCACCAGGTGTGTGCCAAGATGATGCTTCCAATGCAGCTATTCCTTGAGGAATCCTCCTGCCCTCCCGGAGTTCTTGCTTGCTTGCAGTGGGTCTTTTACTTGGAACCCTGACAGCCGGGGGAGCTGAATGCCCGGGGGGGGGGATTCTTGGCTGGCCTGCAGAGCGAGGTCTGATGTGCCTGCACAGCCAGGCTCAGTGGTACCAACCCACTGGGTGAAATCCTCCTCCGCTTTTTCTTGACAAGGAGCCACAAGTTGCTTTGGGATCCAGAGTGATCATTTTATTGGGTCGGCCTTGCTTTCCCTTCGATCCCATCAGTGCACGTGACACAGAACTCCCAAGAGCTCAGCCCCCCCCCCAACCCCTCCCCCAACCCATTCCTTGCCAGCAAGAAAAGAGGATAAATACAGAGAGCGAGAGCTGCTTTCCCCCAGAAGCCTCGGGGAGGGGAGGGGAGTTTGGGCGCAGGCGACAGGATGGGGGAGAAACACAGAGCCCAGGAGACTGAGCAGGGGAGGGGAGGGCCCTCTTCTGCCCAGCAAGGCCCTTCCGAGCCAGGCCAAGGAGGGCAACACGATAGCTTGGCTCATGCTGGGAAGAAGGTAGGTTGGCCACCTAGGGCCAACCCCGGCTAGGTGATAAACCTTAAAATATGCTAAAATACCTCAGTTGCTACAAAAAGCTGCCCCAGGGTTAAGAGAGCCCCGGTGCTTTGGGAAGACCCACCCGCTGCTTGGCAGCCGGGGCAGAGAGCGGGGGGGCGGGACGGAGGAAGCAGCGGCAGCAGAGGCCTGGCCGAAGGGCTCATCGTCCCGCAGAGGCTGGGGCCAGGAAGGAGGGCAGGAGCCGACCAAGCCGAGTGGCACGGTCTCTTGCTGAAGAGCCCAAATCCAGATGTGGGGACTTAGCAATGAACACCTACCTGCCCTGCTCTCACCTGCACAGGTCCCCAATCTGGCTCTGCCACGCTTACACTTTTTCCCCAGCCCGGTCCTGGGTCCAGGAGTGAGCTGGGCTTCGAAGTGGCTACTACGCTCCCAAACCTAAAGCTGAGGCCCACTGCTCTGCCCGGGGGGAGAGGGCAGCCAGAGAGAGAAGGGAACAAGGCCCTCCCTCCACAGCTGCCAGCTCATCCACAGCTCCTGATGGAGACGTTAGCCGGGTGCCTGACCTCCCTGGCCTGGAGGCCCCACAAGGGGGAGATGGCCGGGGCTCTGCCAGGGAAAGTCAAGCCCACTGCCTGCCTGGGGTAAAAAAAAACCCGGGAGTTGTAGGCCGGTTACCTTAAGTTAAAGTAGGAGGTCTGGAGAGGCCTGGAGAGATCCTGCATCTCCTGGAAATGCTTCTCCAAGACCTCCAGGGCCCATAGACACCCCAAGTTCCCTTTTGACTCGGAGGAGCACAGCCTTGGCTTCCTCCCAATTTCCAAGTTCTCCAGAGCTCCCGGCTGCACCAGAGTGAGCCAAAGACCTTCCTCCACCACAGACCAGGGAGAGGGTTCGTCTCAAAAGTTGTGGGTGCCGGGGGACGTGAGGGGAAACGCCCCGGCCAAAGGTGGTGTGTGGGTGCTGGGAGCTGCTTGCTTCTCACGCAGGAAGCCCCTCCTGGGAGGAGGTAGGTAGGCAGCCAGCACGGACCTTGGCAACTGGACTCTGCCGCTGCCCGGCTCTCCCCCGCAGGTCCGCCTGAGCTCTCCTTGCTCTTCCCCTTCGCCTGCCTAGATGACGTGGCAACAGTTGAACTGCCCCAAGGACAGCAGGCTCTCCCTGGAGCTGGGCTGCATCCGGAAGGCCAGGGCCTTTTCGCAGAGCGGGAACTGCAGGAGCCGATCCTTCAGGTTAGCGTTCTTGCCTTTGGCCGGGTCCAGCTTGATGATGCTGTCCGCGAGGCTGTCATGGCCGCTGCCATTGCTCTGGCCATCGCAGCAGGCCTTGGCCCCGTGGGGCGGCCCCAGCTCAAGGCCCCTGGCCTCCACCCCTGGCCCCACCTCGGCTCCAGTGGTTCCTGGGGCACAGCCACCCTGCAGGAGAGCCGTGCTGCTCTGGGGCTGGGGGCTCTCCTCCCCAGCCCCCGAGAGTTCCCCTCGACAGGATCTCCTCCTCTCGCTGGAAGGAGGTCGCTCTGCTCCTCTTCCTCTGCCAGGAGGGGCTCAATTTGGCCCAGTGCCACCTCTGGTCTGGCAGGGCCCCCTCCATGGCTGCCTAGTGGGGTGGCTTCCCCTGGGGGCTCAGCAGGCCTCCTCCCCGATTGCAAGCCGAGGCGGCCACCCGGCTCCTCTGTCTGGGGGGCTCGGCCTGCCCCTGACTGGCTGCTGGGAGACGCCTGCTCCACTGGAGCTGCTGGAGCCGTCCCAGGCCCTTGTTCCGGGCAGGAGGACTTGGCGTGTGAAGGGAGGAGGCTCTTGCCCACTTTGTAGTGGGCTGCAAGGGCCCGGCAGAAAAGCAGGGATGATGCGGTGCTCTGGAAGCGGCTCATCTGCTCTTGGTTCAAGGAGGAGGTCCGCCTTCGAGAGAGGCCTGGCTTCCCTTCTGCCTCTTCCTCCTCCTCCTCCTCCTCCTCTGAAATCTGCTGCAGGGCCAGGGTGCTCTTGGCGATGCCTGTCTCCATGAGGGAGGGCTGGATGAGGGCCCGCAGAGGCTGCCCGCATCCATGGAAGCTGGAAGAGGACCTGCCCTCGCCTGAGGCCGAGCGGGACAGGAGAGGCTTCCTGGCGTACTCCGCAGCGATGTTCTCCAGGGTGCTCTTGGTGGCTGGGGGCAGCTCTGTGGGCTGAGGGAGGCGGGACTCGCCTGGCGGGCTCCTGAGGAAGAAGGAGGAGCAAAGAGTGTGAGCAGGTGTGGATCCCCCCGGCTGGCCGAGACCAAGGCTTGAAGGGCCGAGGGGGGCTTGCCTGCTCTGGAGCTGCTCCGCCAGGCTCTGCTTCTCGTGCTTCTCGCGCAGAATCCGTTCAGCCAGCAGAAAGTAGGTGGCAGTGACGTGATTGTAGCGCTTGGCCTCCAGGGCTCTGCAGGGAGAAAGAGTCAGGCATGGACACAGGAAGAGACTCCCGAGGCTCTGCTCGCTTTCGGGCCTGCCCAGTAACTGACCGATTGCCCTCAACCAGCTGCTTACCAGAATGCCCCGGCGCTCAATGCCTCAACAACACAAACTAAGTTAAGAACCTCTTCAGTGAACAAAAGTCTGTTTCTACATGCAGCTTGGCCCATAAAGTCCAGCTGCCTGAATTATGGGCTTGAAACACACCTGGAACACCAACCAGCCTCACCTTGGGTACAGGTGCGTGCTTGATGACAGATAACTGGATGCGGGAGACCGAACATCTTCACTTATTCTGCGGCTCTGTCCAACCTACTCACATTCAGGAACCTGACAGTTTTGGGACTGGTTCTCTGGTTGCAGGCCACAGTGATGGGATCACAGATTTGGGCAAGCTGTGTGCCATGTTTGACCCAGGAATGGGGAACCCATGGCTGTCTAGAAGCTGCTGAGCATGGCATGCCATTAGCCAGGGAGGTTGGGCTCCTGGCTCCTATAGTTCACCAACACCTTACATGGCTGCAGATTCACTTTTTTCTCTATAGGCAAATGGGAATGTAAGCTTTACCTAACCAGGTAGTCCTTGCTTAACAACAATAACGGGGACTGGAATTTCTATCACCAAGCAATGTCGTTGTGAAGCATGAGGTCATGTGACCACATTGCTTATGGGAATCCTGCAGTCTCTGTTGCTGCCATTAAGCAAGGATCAGGGCTGGCATGAATGTGTGTTGTCACCAGGGTGGGGGGGTTATTCTTGTTATTTATTTTATATTGTGTTTTTATGTCCTGTAAGCCACCTTGAGTGGCCATCTGTAAGTAGGCAACAATATACATTTTCTAAATAAATAAAAACCATGGGTTGTTAAGTGAGAACCTCATGTGACTACCAGGTACTTGCAACTTCCAGCCAACTTTCCACAGAGTCATTGGGGAAGCCTGTGGGGAGTTACAAGTCCTGGTGGCTTGCAAGCATGCTGTAGGGTGAGTGAGTACTGTAGAGTGAGGCACGCAGTCTGGGGAGAGATTCCACTGCAGGAGTACATGCATGGATTCTCCAGGATCTTGCATTCTGTAGCACAACTCCTCAGGGGGGAAAAACAGTGGGAGCAACTTGCAATTTTCTCTGCCAACTTCCCATTGATTTTGCTTGTGGGAAGCTGGCAGAGAATGTCATAAATGGCAGTCACGTGAATGCAGGGATGCTGGGACAGCTAGAATTTCTAGAACTGGTCTTAAGTATCACCTGTTCAGCACCATTGTAACTTCAAATGGTCATTGAATGAGTGGTAATTAACCAAGGATTACCTGTTTATGTCCATTTCAAAACTACAATTGACGTTTCACAGTCAGAAGCCACTTTTGGCCTTCGAGCATTAAGGAGGCCTCCAAACATCTACCTGATCATTTCAGCCAGCAAAGCTCTCCCGTGGTGCCTGTGCCCAAATCACATTCCCCTTGCACAGCCTTCCTGAACCAACCAGAGTGATTTGTGCCAATGCCCACCCCGGACCCTCACTCACTCCTGGATGGTTTCTCGGTCTGCAATGTGGCCGCACATCATGGTCTGGATGATGATCTCGTGCTCCTCCTCCAAAACCCTCCGGTGTGACGTCAGCGGCAGAAGAGAATGGCTGGCTGGGGAGGGGTCCACCCCCTGGAGCCACGGGTGGTTTTCAATTAGCTCCAAGGAGGCCCTTTGCTTGGGGTCCCGCTGCAGCATCTGGGCAATAAGGCTGGGCAAAGAAGAAGGAGAGTGACTCAGCCGCTGCCCCGCCAGGCCCTGCTCTCCCCCCTCCCAATCCACGTCTCTTCAGAAACCCCAAGCAGAAGGCAGAGCCCAGGCAAAAGGGGACCCTAGAAAGGCACCGCAACAGGGGGAGCCCCCTCCTTATTGGCTCAGCACAAACCCTGCGTGGCTCAGAAGTCTCCCAGGGAAGGCAGAAGAGCCACCAGCAGACCGCTCATCCAGGCACAGATCTGTTCCCCTCGACCATTGAGCGATTAGGCCAGAGCAATAACTGGAAGAGGCCAAAGCCCAGACTCTGTGGCTGAACGGTCACCTTGTGAGTTCTGGTCCAACTTGAGAGGGCCTCCTCCCACGGGGAAAGAGGAGCAGCGGGGAGGGCAAAAAGAAAGATAGGTAAGGCGCTATATTGCCAAGCCATCCTTCCCTCCAAGTGCTCAAGGGTGAAAAGAAAGGGGTGCCAACTGCGTCCTTTCCTGTATCAGGGAGGACCCTTCAGACACACTAGCCACCTCACAGCTTGACTACTGCAACACGCTCTATCTAAGGCTGCCCTTGAAGAACACCTGGAAGCGTCAACTGGTCCAGAATGCAGCAGCACAGGCATGCCTCCATATTCCTATCTCTCTATCTATTTATGTACTTACTTATTGGATATGTGCCACCCGCCTCATCTAGACCTATGCCTACATAACTCCTTTTCTGTGAAGCTGCACCACTGGTGAGCTTGCTTCTAGGTGCAATTCAAGGTGCTAGTCGTTACTCTCAAAGCCCTACCTGGCAAAGGGCCTGGTTACTTACTGCCCATCTCCCGTAGTATCTTCCTGGCTGACTTGAGCCTGCAGAGCAGGCACCTGTCAGGTTCCTTCACCTTACCTCTTGGGACTCTGTGAGTGTCCCTTCTCTGTCCCAGTGCCTGCCCTCCAGGATGAGTCCTGCCGCCCGTGATCTGGATACCCTCCCTCCCCGTCTGCTCTAGTTACGAGGAATCGCGAAGACCCCCCTCTTCCCCAAGTCCCCTGGCCTTGTCCCATTTGGTCTGCCCTGCTTGCCCTCTTCCCCCCCCCCTGCCTTTTAATTGGGATTATTGTTATTTCTTTGATTGTTGTGAATCACCCAAAGTGGTTGGGAGGCATAGAAATGTGGCAATAATTCAACAGCACCGTGGGGGGGGTGGTTTCCTGCTGACCCTTGCCCACACGTCTCTGTGCTGTGAGCCAAATAGGCAGGGAGGTTGAGGCTGCTTCCTAAGGAAAAAGGCACGGACAAAGAGGGAGGAAATGAGGAGGGGCCTCCTACTCTGCACACAGGAGGGAGATGCCTGATGGTATCACATAGCGACAGTCCAGGATCATGGTCAGGGTCTCGCTGTCGTTGGCCTCCTGGAAAGGGGGATGTCCACAGACCAGCATGTAAAGGATGACACCCAAGCTCCAGATATCTAAGAGAGAAGAAAAAGAGGAAACTGGGCTGAACAGGAGCCCCCCTCCCCAACCTCTGGGCTCAGCCCTCCAACATGTCTCTCTTCTTCCCTTTCACAGCTCCCTGCTGCAGAAGGACCCCGTTGCCCTAAAGTCGTCAAATCAAATCCACTTATTCCACTGACTTCAAATGCAAACTCTGTTCTGCAGGGGACTCAAGGCTGATGTCCTATTTGTATGCCAGTCAAATACTCCAAACCAGGGGTCTCCAACCTTAGCAACTTTAAGACTTGTGGGCTTCAACTCCCAGAATTCTGGGAGTTGAAATCCACAAGTCTTAAAGTGCCAAGGTTGGAGACCCCTGCTCCAAACCACCAATATTACCACCAATATTATGAAGGGCTTAACAGCGTGGGGTAGAAATGTGTTATGAACTATTGAGGGGCTGAAGAAAGCCTTGAGATTAGGAACCTGTAACTCAGTAGCTGGGCACCTTTTTGAAATATCAAGAGAAGCAGATTTTATAAACCCTTCCTCATGGCAGAGAAAGCTAATGTAGAAAAGAAGTCAAAAGAAGTGAGAATTCCTAAAAAGAATTTAGGAATCACTTTCAGTTGTAAGAATGTAACAACGAAAGAAAATGGAAGAATTGGAAATGAAAATGTAAGGAAACAGATAGCTAAATCACCAAGTAAAAAGACGTGTAGTTACCTTGGAAGTGTAGAAAACAAAGGTGTAGAATGAATTGAAGGTGGGCAAATCATAGTAAAAATAACAAAGAGAATTTCTTTAGATACCTTCGAATGAAACAAGAAACAGTATCAGCTGTTCAAATGAAAAAGACAAAATGCTAGCAAGTAATGGAAACAGAGCTACTCAAATTCTATTTTGGTTCGGTTTTCAGGCTATTATAAGAAGCAGCTGAGGTCACAGCTAAAGCTTGAAATATGGTCAGGATAAATTTCTTTGCTTTGAAAGACAGACACAACAATTGTTGTGTTTCCACAGACACAACAATTGCACATTGAAACAAAAGTCAAATGTAAAGGTGTAAGATGGTGATACATGAAAAAAAAAGTGTATGGCTGGATTGCAAATGGAACATAAGCCATTACAATGACATCATTTGGGGCTGCTGCATTAATATGGCTTCCAAATCACAGTTAAGCATCTGTCCCACTTGCTTTGGTTTTAGTCAGACTCACCTGACTAAATAGAATAAGTGGTACCTGGCTGAACAATAGCAACTCTGAGAGGGATCTAGGAGTCCTAGTGGAGCCAGTCGTGTGCTGCAACTGCCAAAAAGGCCAATGCAGTCCTGGGATGCATCAACAAGGGTATCAAGAGCACATGAAGTGTAAGTATTTCTTTACACTGCACTAGTGAGGCCACAATTCTGGTCACCATGATGCAAAAAATGAAAGAATGCAGAGAAGAGCAACAAAGATGATAAGGGATCTGGAGGCTAAACCATACGATGAATGGTTAAGGGAGCTAGGTATCGAGCATTGGGGTTGGGGTGACAGGATAAAAGTCTCCCAGTACAGAGAAGAGAGTTGTTCTCCAAAGCACCGGAAAGGCAGGACAAGGAGTGGCTGGGGGAAGATCATTAAAGAGATCCAACCCGGATGTCAGGAGAAATTCACTGGCTGTGAGAATGGGATGGCTGGTCTCCTGGAGTTCTGGGTTCTTCAACACGGGAGGTTTTAAGAAAGGATTGGACAGCCCTTTGTCTAAAATGGCCTAAGTTCTCTTGCTGGTTGGACTAGGCGGCCTCCAGGGTCTCTTCCAGCCCTGGGATTCTATGCTCAGCTTCAAGCACCGGACACTCTCAGAGGACTCGGCGGCAGGGAGAAGGGCCAGTTCTCAGTTGCAACACCATCCCATGAAAAGAGCTTGAAGGAGATGATTTTGCTGAGGCTCCACAACCAAAGACCCAGTTCCACACTGGAATCATGTAGTGTCTTCTCAATTTCAGTTAAGGAATCAAATGGATCCATCCATTTGGCTGATCTGGGTGAGGATTCCAATTTTGTAAAAATGTTCCAATTTTAATTCAGAAAATTTACCAGATACAGCAGATACAGGATGGCTAAAGATGACACTTTGTAAGCTTTTCTAGAATATCAATTTTAAAAAATGGGATTAACACAGGAAATAGCTTTATCATCTTATCTAAAAAGACATCAAATTATCTCTTCTTCCAATATTGGATTTTTTATCTATAAACAAATCCATAAAGCATCATCATTTCAGTTCTGCTGGTTTCATTAAAAATTACTAGAAATAACATATTTATGTCAACCTTGATCAAATAAACCACTATTATATTCCTTCCTTCCACTTCTAACAATCTTTAGTCAATTAAACTAATATTGTAGAACTTGATTTCTTTTTTCTTTTTCTCCCTTCTCACAAAATTCTTCAACGCTTTAAACAATCTTCTTTTGTAACTCCAATGTAGGAAAATTATCCAGGTCATGTTCTTGGTTTGTTATTTATAAATCCATTTTAATTAATTGTTAACTCATCAGCCAGCTTCTTTTGTATGTCCAATGTAACATCTTTTTCCATGTCATATTAAAGGATATTTCTGAATGATGGATTCATAAATTATCTGTAATAGCCTCAACAGAGCCATCTGCTTCTATGGAGAGACTATCTAAAAGATGTTACGGAAAAGGAACAGGATCTGACTGACAAGATTGAGACAGGGTTGAAAGGGGATTTACAAATGACAGGCTACAAGAATGACCTGGGAAAGGTATTTATCTGCCAAGGAATTATGTCTGTTCCACCTTGGGGAAAAAATCACCTGGAATAACATTTGTTCTCTAGTTAATCCCTCAACTATCCAGGTTGATTGATCAAATGTACATGTTGTCAAACCCTTCAAGGCTCCCAGCATCTCACAGGGATAACACCCATGGTAAACTCCAAACTCCCCCCCCCACACAAAAAATATGGGAACTAAACTAATACAGCAGAGTTGTTAGTGGCAACCCCCTCCTCCTCCACAGGTGCTCCTTTTCACCATTTCCAGGAGCTCCCCAGGCAACGGGCCAGTCTCTGCCTAAAATAGGGATGGTGCAGGTAGTGTGTGGTTTTCTTGCACCAGGGAGTTTTTAAAACCTCTTTGTGTGAAGTCTCTAGTCTCCCATTTTTTCTCTGGATCGCTAGAGAAGAAAATCTGCCAACAGATCCTGCGACCAAGGGCTGATAAAAGGGATCGCTCTGACACAAATGCGATAAAGCATCTCCTTGTTCATGGTCAGAGAACGGACCTAAGAGAAACAGGAAAGGGAGGCAGGAGTCGTCATGGGCCACCATGGAAGGGACTGGGGAAGATGACATTAAACAGACTTTAGCCATTAGAAACTTCTAGTCCTCTTAAGAGGTTTAGAAAGGAACGGCTGGCTGCTCTGTCCTGCTTCTCCCTAAGTAGTTCCCGCTGAACAGCAGCAACCCAAAGAAATTCCTGGATTCCATCCGGGCCCAGATGGACCACCATTGCTGTGGCAGGGGCACCAGGGCTATCCACCGGTCAGGCAGCCCAGCCCTCCCGCACAGGGTCAAAGGCGGCTTTAGGCCTCTGGAACTTCTCTGGCTCCCTCCGAGTGTTGCTTGTGGGTCATGTCAGCCAGGAGCCAAGAGACATTCGAGCCGGAGACGATGGCCAGAGTTCCCCGGAGCCTCGGCGGCCCAAGGTCAAGACGGGCCTGGCAGCCGGAGCACCCAGCACCCCCGTTCCCCGCGGGAGCAGCGACATCCTGCCAGGCCTCGGCTGGGCCGGGCCTGCTGCAGGCTTCGCGCTGCCTCCCCTCCTTGGCGCGGCCGAAAGGCCTAGGGCTCTTCTTACCCACGGCGGGGGCGTCATACTCCTCGCCCAGCAGGATCTCAGGGGCCGAGTAGGCGAGGGAGCCGCAACTGGTGGCCAGCATGGTGCCCGGCTGGAAGCAGCTGCTGAAGCCGAAGTCGGTGAGCTTGACCACCCCTTGGTGCTGGAAGAAGAGCACGTTCTCGGGCTTGAGGTCGCGGTGCACGACGTGCAGGCGGTGGCAGTAGGCGATGGCGTGCACCACCTGGGCGAAGTAGCCCTTGGCCCGCGCCTCCTCCAGCCCGCCCGGCCGCCGCGTCAGCAGGTCGAAGAGGTCCCCGCCGTCGCCCAGCTCCAGCACCAGGTAGAGCCGGGCCGGCGTCTCCAGCACCTGGTAGAGCCGCACCACGTTGGGGTGCTGCACCAGCTTCATGCAGCCCACCTCCCGCCGCAGCCGCGCCGCCGCCGCGGCGCCCAGCCGGCTCTTCTCGATCACCTTGACGGCCACGCGCTCGCCCGTGAAGACGTGCCGGGCCAGCCGCACCTCGGCGAAGTGGCCCCTGCCCAGCCGCCGGCCCAGGTCGTAGAGCCCCGCCATCTGCCCCTCCATCGCTCGGGCCCGCGCGGCGCCGCCAGGCCCGGGCCCGCCGCTCTCGGCCACCGCTTCGGCGCGGGCCTACCGGCTGGGCAGCGCTGCTCCGGCGAGCGGCGACTCGGGCTCGGGCGGCGGCGAGGCCGGAGCAGGCGGCGCTTCTCCCGGGGCAGGACGGAAGGCGGGCGGGCGCAGGATCGGCTCCGCCGGAAAATCTCCCCCGCGAGCACGGAGCGGCTTCTCGTGACCCGGAGCGCTCCTCCCGGGCATTTAAAGGAACATTTCCCGGCTGCTCTTCCGCGCCGCTCCGAGCGAGAAGCTCCAGGCGCTCGTTTCGGACCGAGGACGCGCTGCCTTACCAACGGCTCACTCCCCGTCTCTGGCCCATTGGGGGAGCCTTTCCCCGAAGGCGGCCGGGACCCGGGGGCTTTTTCAATCCGTCCGTCCCTCTTTTCCGGAATGGAGACCCGGAGGCTCTTCGGTCTGTGCCCCAGAGGGAACTTGGCCTGGTGGCTCTTGCACGTCCCGGCTGAGTCTGACAGCTCGTTTTACATATATTTCATTTCATTCTAATAAGGTCCCCAAGAGGGATCCCAGCCACCACCTAGCAGGGTCCTGATCTTTGGCCACCCCCTCGGCTCTCCTCCTGCAGTCTAGAGGGAAGGAACCGTCTGGGCTTTGAGAAGCCAGGCTGAAGACCGTCAAGCGTGGTGCCACAAGCCTCCCAACTCTTCCGTGACTTGAACAAAAATGCACCGGTGATACTCCCAAAATCTTCAGGTTATAAAAAATGAAAATAGCGACTTCCCTAGAAGAAATACAATTCTGAATGATCAAGATTGAATGGAGCAATAGGCATGAATGAATGAAATTTAATAGTGCAAATCACCTCACTTAAGGAATAAATGTCAAACACACAGTGAGAAATGTCTGCCTCCCTAATGATATTTGGGAAAATATGTTAGTTGATGGTAAACTGAAGTTGTGGTTTAAAAAAAGAGAAAATGCAAGTTCAGGCTGCCTCAACAGAAATATAAACTCCAAAATCACTCAAAGGATTCACCTCATCTCTAGCAAATCCATTTGGGAGGCTTTAAGAAGCATTCAAGACGCTGGGATACTAGGTTTATTAAGAAGCAAAAAAATATCAGGAGATCTGAAATTAAATTTGGTAATGAGAGGTGGAAAGAATAGGGAAAAATTTGCCTTGCAGACTGGGAGGGGTAGCGTGGCTTTTTTCAGACACCCACAGGATTTATTCATGTACTTCTTTCAGCCCAGGGTGGAGGCAAGGCTGAGTAGATTAGGTATAGTGAGCCAGATGCCAAAGGAATGTTGGAAATGGCTCCAAAGTGTAAGAGCCCTTGAGAAGTGGAGCCGATTACCCAGAGACAGCTCTGCAGGAAACCCGCCCCCGCCCTTGCTTAGCTCAGAATGACCCAGCCCAGGGAGGTGGTCTGTTGGTAACATTTTAATTCCAACATGTGGATAACAGAGTAAGAAGGGACCTTGGAGGTCTTCTAGTCCAACCCCCTGCTCAGGCAGGAAGCCCTATACCATTTCAGAGAAATGGTTATCCTACATCTTCTTAAAAACTTCCAGTGTTGGAGCATTCACAACTTCTGGAGGGAAGTTGTTCCTCTGATTAATTGCTGTCAGGAAATTTCTCCTTGGTTCTAGGTTGCTTCTCTCCCTGATTAGTTTCCACCCATTGCTTCTTGTCCTGCCCTCAGGTGCTTTGGAGGATAGCTTGACTCCCTCTTCTCTGTGGCAGCCTCTCAAATATATTGGAAGACTGCTATCATGTCCCTCCAGTCCTTTTTCATTAAACTAGAATTAAACCCAATTCCATCAACAGTTCTAGTCCCCTAATCATCTTTGTTGCTCTTCTCTGCATTCTTTTCTAGTCTCAACAACTTTTTCATATTGTGGCGATCAAAACTGGATGCAGTATTCCAAGTGTGGCCTTACGAAGGCACTATAAGGTAGTATTAACACTTGTGATCTTGATTCTGTTCCTCTGTTAATGCAGCCTAGGATTGTGTTGGCTTTTGGCAACTGCAGCACACGGCTGGCTCATACTTTCAAGTGATTGTCCACTAAGACTCCAAGATCCCTCTCACAATTACTATTATTGAGCCAGGTACCACCTATACTATACCTATGCATTTGGTTTTTCTTGACTAAATGTAGAATCTTACTTTCTCCCCCCCACTGAATTTCATTTTGTTAGTGCCCAATGTTCAAGTCTGTCAAGATCTTGCTGTATCTTAAGCCTGTCTTCTGGAGTGTTGGCTATTCCTGCCAACTTGCTGCCATCTGCAAATTTGATGTTCTCATCCAAATCATTGATGAAAATGTTGAAGAATATTGGACCTAAGATGCAGTTTCATTGAGGGCTACACATTGAGTGCAGCTGGTCAACCAGTTAGGAATCCATCTGGTGGTGATGCTTTTAATTCACATTTTGCTATCTTATGTAGCAAGTTGTGGTCTACTTTGTCAAATCCCTTACTGAAGTCCAAGTAAACTACATCCACAGCATTCTTCTGGTCCACTAATTTTGTCACTTTGTCAAATAATGCAATAAGACTTCTCTGGCATGATATGTTTTTGACAAACCCATGTTGGCTTTTGGTGACTTTGTTTGCCTCTAGGTCAGGGGTCAAACTGATGACCTGTGGGCCAGATACACAGGCCACACCCATCCCAGCTCCACAAAGGGGAAAAAAAACATCATAAAACATCATAATGGCAACATGACACAAGTTTGACACCTGTGCTCTTGGTGTTCGCTGATTCATTGCTTATTTTTTTTCCCAGAATCTTCCCAAGTATTGAGATCAGGGTGATAGGTCTATAGTTTCCTGGATCTCCCCCCCACTTTTTTTTTTTTTTTTTGAAGATGGGAAGTACACCAGCTCTTTTCCAATCCTCTGGTAGTTCCCTGGGTCTCCAGAATCTTTGAAAGATCTAGTTCAGTGGTTCTGAGATCATGTCTGCCAGTTCCTTCAGAACCTTGGGATGTAATCCATCTGGTCCTGGTGAATTGAACTCATCTAGGGTAGACAGCTGCTCACCATTTTCCTCCCTGTTTTAACAAGTATTCCTAATCTCTTTTTTACAGCTTTTTTTATCGCTTTTTTATCGCTTTTGATAGGTTGGACTGTTTTTTTCCTTTTATGTAAAGACAGGTGAAAACCCCCGAGTTAAGCAGTTCTGCTTTCTCCCTGTTGCTTGTCACTTTCTTGCCACTTTCTTCCATTAATGGACCAATCATTTTCTTGACTTTTTTCTTGTTTTTTACATGTTGAGAGAAGCTTTTTTGGGGTTATTTTTTACTTTTGTCGCAAGACTTAGTTCATTTTGAGCCTTAGCTTTCCTCACTTCATCTTTGCAGGCTCGGGCTATTTGCTGATATTCTGACTTTTTTTACAGTATGTTGCCCACTTGTTATACTTGTCTGTTTTGTTTTTCTATTTATCAGAAAGTTCTTTATGCAGCCATGCTGGTTTCTTTTGAGAGCTGTTATTCTCCTTCATTGGATAAGGGGTTGCACCCAAAGTGGGGTTTTCTGATTCTAGGGACAGAGACTTAAGCTAAAGAAAACGGATTTCATCCCCCAACGCCCCCAAACAATTCACAGTACTCCATGGGTTGTACAAAAGATCCTTGTAACGACCGCCAAATAGAGATCAACCTTGAAGTCTTTCCCTGGAGCAGGAAGGCAGGCAAAGAGACTCGCTGGACGCCGCAGCTTCTCTCTTCGGAAGGAAACTTTTGATCAGGGTCAACAACATTAGTTTCATTTCTGGCGTCAGTTTCCCACCCCCGCATTAGGTGTTTTTTTTTTTGGGGGGGGGGGGAGACGCATGCTAACCGTGCCTCTTAATGGCTGTTTGGGAGCTTCTGGTTTCCTGGAATCGCCTTTCCACGATGCCCTTCACTGAATGTCAGCAGGGCCAGAACATCCGAGCGGCGCTTCGTTGGCAGATTAAAAAGCTTTCAGCGCAAATGCAGCGCGTGGGCGGGAGCCGCCTTCTCTCAGCGGCGGAGCTAATGGCTTCCCTTCCGCTCAGCTGAGCGGCGACCCTGTTTACCGGCTCCCGCTTCTGAGGCAAACAAGCGCAGGCATCGCGCTCTCGGGCTGCAGGCCCGGCTGAGTTCACTCGTCAACCACGGTTCACCTTGGCAACAACCCCCGCTGACCCCCCCCCAGGAACCACGCAAAGCAAACCCACCAAGGCCGCCTTCACTTGGGCGGCCTTTCTCGGCCTGAGGAGCCTTAAGATCGGTGGACTGCAACTCCCAGAATTCTCCAGCCAGGCGGCCTTTCTTAAGGCCCCCGAGTCGAGGGAGCCCGGCCGGGCTCTTTCGAACTCAAGCCCGCTCCGCCCCCTTCCCGCAGTGCGGCGTCCCAGGGAGCGGAGGGGCGCCCGGCCTTCCCCGCTCGCCTCGCTTGCTTTCTCCGCCGGGCCCAGGAGCCAATCAGCGGAGGTGGGGGGCGCCATCTTCCGCTCTCTGGCGCGGGAGGCCCTTCGGGGCCTTTCCCTGTCCCCCCCCCCGCCCCCGTCTGCCCCCAGCCAGCAGGCCGCGTCCCCTCCGCCCGCCGCGTTTTCCCAGAAAGGCCCCGCAGCGCCCATTAGCGCCTTGATTGGGCGGGGGCGGCGAGAGGCGCTTCTCAGAATCGCCCCTCCGGCCCGGCTGCTCCCAGCAACCGCGGCTCCACGCCGGGCGCTTCTTGCGGGATGCCGCTAAGCGAAGAGCCGCTCGGAGCCCGGTCGGCTGCAGGCCTCCCCGGCCCGTCGGTCGGCCAAAAGTTGGAGCCGGTCTAAGCCCGTCCAACCCCTGGCCCTCTCGGCCGCCCGGGAAGCTCCTTGGCCCGCCGCCCAGGCCGTCCTTTCCCGGGCTCCGGAGAGGAAGGAGCGCGCCCGGCGACGTGGAAGCGTGTGAATCGGGCCGGCTCAGAGGAAGCTGCCTCCGCGCAAGTGGGGCTCAACGCCCCGGGGCCCTTTCGGAGCCGGGCTGGCTGCGAGCAGTTGGACCCGCCTGGACCCGAAGCGAAGCCGCCCCCCCTCCCAATTCTGTCCGTTTGTGAACTTCGTTGTCTGCCGTTAAGCGAAACCTTCGCCAAGCCTGGTTGCTCTTTAGGCCGGTCCTATTGACCGCCCAGCTGGGCAGCGGCGCTGGGGGCAGCCAGACACCCGCAAGGGGCCACAGCTTCCCTGAGCTGGCAGTTGATCCCCCTGGGCTGCCTTCCCTGGGCCAAGTGAGGGCTCCTCCTCTCCTGGGCCCCTGAATCCCCAGAGCCCTTAAACCCAGATCAGGCACCGGGAACCTCTGTTTTCAAGGCACAGGGGCAGAGTTCCCAGGAGAGGGGGGTCCCCTGTGAGCCAAGGGCTCCCTCTGACAGGCGGGGCAGGGCCCAGCAGAGAAGACTGCCTGGCATAGTGGCCAAAGAGAGGCCCCTGTCACAACATCCTCTTGGCCGGCGGCCTCCCTGATACGCTGAGATGCAGGTCAGGGTGAGAGAAACCACCATGTCAAGAAGGGGGCATCTGAGTTCAGCCCCCCCCCCAAAAAACCCACCAAGATGGACAGCAATCCCTTTGCAAAGGATGGGCAGTCATTCCTGAATCCTGGTGCAGAGTAACTTCCGTGGGTTTCTCCTCACCCCCCTGGGCTTCCCCCTTCCTTGAATTGCCTTCCTCAAGGAGAAGGTCTCCAAAATGCTAAATCCTCCTCCTTCCTCACCAGCTGAGCTGTCATCACCCTGCAATGGCTTCTTGATGCCTTTGCTACAAATAGGAACAGTAAGACAGGTAGTCTCTCAACTTATGAGCCCAAAATTTCTGTTGTTAAGTGAAGCATTTGTTAAGTGAGTTTTGCCCCATTTTACCTTTCTTGCCACAGTTGTTAAGTGAATCTGGCTTCCCCGTTGACTTTGCTTGTCAGAAGTTTGCAAAATATGATCCTATGACCTTGGGACACAGCAAGGATTGTAAATGGGAACCAGTTGCCAATCACATGATCGTGGGGATGCTGTAAAGGTGGTAACTGTGAAAAACAAGTCACAAGTCACATTTTTCAGTGTCATTGTAACTTTGGTCACTAAATGAACTGTTGTAAGTTGAGGACTATCTGTATACCACAAATATTGCAGGATATGACTGCTGATTCTTACCTGTTCTCTTCCATTTCTCTAGGTATCCCCAGAGAAAAGATTTGGATTTTCTCTCATTTTTTAAGCATAGGTTTGCTTGGTTATCTAAATAAATCTCTTGATTTAAAAACAACATTTCTCCAAATTCTACTGATAGGTGCTCCATGTTTTCTCCCTCAGTTGGCCTTTAGGAATCTTGACTGCCCAATATGCCTGCTACAATCTCTGTTTGGTTAGCAAAGGGTAGCCAGGCACCCGGTGGGCAATCACTGGCACTCAGCCCATCGGTCGGAGGTGAGCCTCTCCCTCGCTTAGCTGAAGGACACAATCCCCAATCACACAGCTCTCTTCGCCATGGCTGAAAAACTTGCGTTTGCTCTCCTTTTCTGCCTGCTCAGGGCTCCTGTTTACATCAGCAACAATACACATTGCTGTCTATACCACCCAGAAAGACCATTTCATTGACTTCTGCCATCTGAATCCCATAGTCCAGAACCTGGGTGGGTGGGAGGGGGGTAAACGCACATTTCCCTACAAGCATACCTGACTGGTTCCAGGCTATCTATTTGGTTTCCCAGGTTTCAATGGTTGGTGAAGATGGACTGGTCAGTTCAGAGGCATCAACAGGGAGGATGACGTCCAAGGTGGGCACAAAGTGGTCTTCAACCACCTCCCCCTTTTTTCATGTGGTGATGTCCTGATTGTTGCTTTTATTCTTTTGTCTTTGAACCCATTAGAGTGGGAGTTCTCCCTACTTGGTGCAGCCATGTATAGTAAAGTGAGCCACGTATATGGGGCAGCTCAATCCAAAGTGGCAACGATGCTCTCGATCCAGTGGGGACACACTCCCTGGGAGAAATGCACTTGGTTCCAGGAAAACAGGCCTCCCCCCCCCCGCCCCCGAGAGCAAGCAAATCCTGCTCCCTTTCCCGGTTCCCGTCCCGGTTGTGCGTGGCTGAGCCCGTTGCCCCTCAACCTTCCCTACTATAGCCTGGTTTGCCAGCCTCTGCTTCCCAGCCAGAGCTGGCTCCCGTCTTCTGTGGGGTAACCTTCAGACAAAAATGGGGCTTTTCTGGATGGAATGGGGCATCTAGACATTGACCCTTGACTGCCCCCAGTCCAACAGTGTCTGGGCAAATGGGCAGGGATGAAGGGCCAATGGAGGAGGGAAGCTGGCTGTGAATTAGCTGAGGCGGGTGGCTGGGGGCGAAGAGGGCACGGCCAATGGTAGATGCCTAAATGTCCTAAAACTTTTCTGGAAGATTCTGTTGGTTAATGGATGCTGCCATTTTGTTTTTGTGGGTCTTTCTATTTTATATTCTTATTTACCACGGACATTTTAAATAATAATTAAATAATATTGCCTTGAATGGCTTTACTTTATAGTTGCTGCTGGGAGATGCTGAATATTAAGTAGCATACAACTCTTAAGAAATAAACACCTGACAATATTTTCCAGTGGAAATTGTGACAAAGTTTATATTCATATTCATTTTTTAAAAGGTACTAAATTGTTTTTAGCTTCAGTCGGAAAGGGAGTGTGACTAACTTAAAGGACTGATCATCCCACACTTCTTCCACCAAACGAGGCCAAAAGGATGGTGGGCAATTGGGACCATAATTCTGTCTTCTCTTAGCTCCATTTGCCCCGTCAAAAGGATGGATGGGTCTCCTTGCTGCTTACCAAAGTCGTCCTGGTGCTCAGCTTCTATGCTTTGCTCGCCTTTGGCCGTTTGGGCAGCCTTTTTCCTGTGGAGGGGCCGGGCCTGGAGAGGCACAGTCAAAAAGACTTGGAGCCGTCCTGTCTTGCTTTTCCTGGTGTTCTGGGAAAGGACAGATAACTTATCCCTGTCTTGGTCGACAGCTGTCTTCTTGCCTGGGGAGAGGTAAGGGGGAGTCTAAAAGCCAGAGAGATCAGGATCAACCTTCAGTTAATTTGAGGGACAATCTGGCAAAGGATTGGAGTCTTCCTCAATTACCATTAAACGATTACCTACCATTAAACAACCAGATGGAAATTTGAGATTTAACGCAAGGCATCCTTCACATTATCACTGTTTGCAGAAATCGAATAAACTATCCTGGTTTTCAAACAGTTTGAAAATAAGCCTATCTGATGGTTTAATTTTATGCTATTTTCTTTTCATTTAATGGCGTCCCATGCTTTCTCCCCATGCTGTACATAAAGTGCTTTTCAAATGGCCTCTGTGCTGAAGGAACTCCTTTTTCCTAAACGGCTGAGAATTTGGTAGGACCCTCAATGATAAGGAGACGTGTGATATTCCTCCAGGTACCTATTAGGAGACCACGGGAGGAGCATCAATATTGTTTGTTCAGAATCCCTCCCACCCATTAGAGAACCACCATGTGCTCCAGTCAACTGATTCCAAGCGATGGATATAAAAGGGGTCAAGCAGCTTCTCTGCAGAGCTACGACCTTTTGGCAAGGGAGGCTAGCAACCACATCCAGGTACAGTGACATCCAGGTACAGTACCCTCATGGTAAGGAGTCTGGGATGGCTGCATCCTGAATGGGAGCCACAGTCTGGAACAGACTAAACTTTCTGGTGGTGGGTCAGTTCTCTTCTTTCCCTTTGGGAGAAAGGGGCTCCAGAAGGAGGCAGGGATGGACAGAAGGATGATGATGACGGGGAGGTGAAGTTGCTCCCCAACTTCATCATCACCTCCCTTAGAATGGGGGTGAGGGGAATGAGAATTACCTGGAGGGCTCTTTGAATCTTTTGCAAGGAGGGGTAGGACAAGAGCAACTCAAGTGATGCTTAGGCAGCTGCAAGGGGGACCTGAAATGCTGTGGGCCAGAAAGCACTCGCCAGATTGGGAAGAGCCCATAGATCTGAGTTAGCTCCCCCGCATCATACTGGTACAACATTTGCTACCTCATTGTCAGTCCCAGCTCTGGTTCTCTTGCATCCCTTCTGGGTCATCCTGAAAAGGGGTCCTGGCTGCTGAGTGTGTCGCTGACCGAAATGCTTAGAAAAGTGCTTATATGAATAGCAGGGAAGAAGGAGGAAGGAGGAGAGGGAAGGGAAGGGAGGAAAAGGAAAAAGAGGAGGAGGAAAAGAGAAAGAAAAGGGGAAAATCTACAGTGCTAATGCTCTTGTCACTAGACAATTAAGAAATCATTCCTGAGTCAGGGCAGCAGGAATGGGGACTAACTTCTCTAAGTTGACCAAACTCTTCACTTGGGCATCCTGAAGTTCATACCAGCACCCCCAAGATGGAAGTTGACCTTGCCACCTTCTGCAGAGCCTCCGGTGAGTAGGAAGTCAGCCTGATTTGAAACAAATACAAGGAAGTATGAGCACGCCCTCCCCCAGATGAAGACGCTGGGGCCGGAGAAGCACCCTGCAGAGGCTGTTTTCTCTCCTGTGGCATCTCGGGGGTCGAGAGAGGGCTGGTTCTTCCGCTGCTAACAGAGGGGCTGTGCTTGGAAAACTTAAATGTTTAATCCTTAAAGGTGGGAAGATGGGGGGGGGGCAGGAACTTAGCACAGCCCCTCTGCTCGCAGCAGAAGAGCCAGCCCTCCCAAGCCCAGAGATGCCACAGGAGAGACAACAGCCTCTGGCAGGATGCCTCCCTCTCCTGGCACAGGTGCCCTCTACAGTTGGCCTGACAGGGGCGAGGCTGCCACAGCTTTGGTGTGGAAACCCCAATCGGGCAGAGAAGGAGGCTGCCTCCCCCAGGGACAATTGAGCAGCTGAATCCTGCAGAGGAGAGACTTCCCCAGTTCTAGCCTGACAAAGAATGGCTGAATTAAATCTTAGCCAGGAACAAAATCCAATTTTGGAAAGAAGGTAATTAATCTCTAGTTGTAGATGGAAAAAGCTATAGGGCAAAGTTGGTGAGAACAGGACGCTGTGTTAATTGAGGGGAGGGAGGGGGGGAGAGAGAGTACTGGGGCACCTCAAAGGAACAAGACATCCTCAGGGGCAGCAGGAAGAGCAGCCCTTGGACAGGCAGGGATGTTATTAACTAGCATAACATAGGCCTCCCCCATCACCACCAATCTGCTTGAAATTGGGAGCAAACAAGCCAGGTTCCATTGCCTCCCCTTCTATTGGATCTGGCAAAGGCATCCTGGAGCTGAGTAGACCTGGTTTGCAAGCCCCCACTGGAGACCCTGCCCCAGAATGGGGAGGGGGCTGTGCATATGTCTGATCTCCTGCGGGGGGGGGGGGAGTGTTCCTGCCCCTGAAAGAGAGGGAGCAACCGATCCAGCCATAGGGTGATATCAAAGTGTTTGCTGCCCTGAGTTACCTATCAAGTAATAAAATCAGAATAGAAATTAATTGAATAAATAAATAGCCTAATATATAATTAGATCAGACAACCAGCTTGACAATATAACTTCAAGTTTGGTACAGCAATCCACCTCACTTTTTTGCACTTCCTAGAATACCAAATTTGATCCTCGGTCCTTTATTTAATCAAATTAAATTACTTATTTGTCTAAACCATATTTTCATAGAATATAGAATATAAAATCATGGGGCTGGAAGGGACTTTGGAGGCTCAAGACAGCAGACCTTATATCATCCCGGTCTAGTTTTGATAATGTCCAGTGATGAAGCCCCCACAACTCTGGGGGTCTCTTCCTCCTGTCCTTCAAATCCCCTTGATTGCTTTGCTTGGTCTTCCCCTGTGTGGGGAAAGGTCCAAATGGACTCAAGCAGAATTAACACCCAGAAGAAACTCCCTTCCTGAGCAGAAGGAGAGACACACTGCAAATAAAGAGAAACGGTTAGGAAGTAAATGGCTCCCATGAAGGAGCTAGGACCAGATCTATTCCGCCTGAGAAGCTCTTTCTAGGATCCTTAAGAAACCTTGGAGGCAGGAATGGTGCCAGAGGACCAGAGGAAACCAAATGTGCTGGACTTCTAAAAAGAGAAAATATCTATGTCATTTCGGACTAGCTGGCCAAACACCTAATTGTCTGTCTGATGAGCAGTGTGGCTGTAATATTATTATTTATTCTTTTTATTATCTTCTTTACTTCCCCTTTTCAATGGTGGTATCATCATCATCATCATCATTGATTTAATCTTCAATTCGATTGACAGTCTGGGACTGGTAAACAACAATCCAAGTCCTAACCAAGGACCCAAGAGCTGTTAAGGTAACGCCTGAGTCCAGATAGGCAGTTCCGAGTAAAGCGGGGGTTTGCCAGGACGGATAAATTCAGCATTCCCAGGTATCTGGGCCTCCCTTTGGGTTTTGCCCCGAGGGCTCCTATTGCTATCGGTGCCACCACTGGTTTCTTCCTCCACAATCACTCAACTTCAATTTTCAGATCGTGGTATTTCACTATGTTTTCTAGTTGTTTCTCTTCAATTCGTGTATCACCTGGTATTGTAATATCAATGAACCAGACTTTTCTTTCCCACAATAGTGATGTCAGTTGTGTGGTGGGCCAGATGTCTGGATTTGAAAGTCCATCATCATCATCATCATCATCATCATCATCATCATTTTCTCTGATGCTTTGCAAGTACACTGAGTGCTTCTGTATCAGAGACAAACTCCTTGTGTGTCTAATGACACTTGGACAAATAAAGTATTCAAATCTCTCTCTCTCCCTCCCTCCCTCTCTCTCTCTCTCTCTCTCTCTCTCTCACACACACACACACACACACACAGAGACACACACCCCAAGGCCTGAGGCTGCAGTCATTGATGCCTGCGCTGGGCAAAGAGGAACTAAATAATCTAATCTTTGCTTCTGTCATTCAGAGCCAGTTCGATGCATCAAAATGCAGATTCTTCCCCTTTCACTCCACCGGCTATGGAACAATGGCAAAATGGTCCAATGGCTTGCCATATGGGGGCACTGGATTACAGGGGTCCCATTTCTCTCAGTTGAACCCCGTGGTGCTCCTGTTATGCAATCCCTCAACAGCCAAACGGGAAGCATGAAGTAGAATACATCATACCAATCCTTTCAGCTTTAAGGCATCGCCACGACTATCTGCCCCATCGATTCAGTTGAAATGGCTCCCATCAATCTGTTAAACCCTAAATGGCTTAAGATGCAGCACCTAAAAATGGTCTCCCTCCCGAGACAGCCTGTGCATTGTGATCTGCTAGCCAAGGCCTGCTTGGGTTCCACCCGTGGGCCTGATGCACGTGGGAGTGAACTTGGGAGGCAGGGAAGAGCGGCAACCAGAGCAGAGCAGAGGCAGCTTAGCCTGGAAAGTGGGTGTGGCCCTTCCTAGTTTCTTGGACTATGACGATGGAGGGGAAGAGATGTACTTTCAGACTTGCAAGATTCTGTTCATGGAACTTTACCAGAATAGAATCTGTGCTTCTTGTCAGGACAACCTTGCAAAGGGGACATCAGTCTTGCAAGCCTGAAAGGACATTTCTCCCCTGTCGCCTCTGCGCCCCCCCCCCACTGCCCCCTTTAGTGGAGAACCCTGGAGAGTTACAGCCAATCCCCAGGCAGTCTAGCTTCACATGTAAGGTATTGTTATTTGTTAGCTAAAATAACTCTGGGCCAGAATGTCAATGAAGATACCGTTTTAATGGAAACATCTTATTTAATTAGTTTTTATTATCTTTTATGAGATACAGATGTAGATATACTTTTGTGCACTGCTGTTTCCATCCTTTGGGAGGCACACCTGCTCTCAGTTAGCCTGCACTAGCCCCATCTATGACGCACACAGGGGGCCCTTATGAAGGAAAACAAGCATGCCCCCCCTCGATTTTCTGCATTTAATTGGGGCGGGGGGTGATGTATGCCTTGCAATGGAGATGTTTGCCTCACGCATCTGATCAGCACAGTGAAGTAAATATGTTGTCTTTGGAATCGAATAACCTTATGCCTGTATCTCGCACTCAGGGTCCCGAGTGTCTCTGAGAAATGACAGAAAAAGTATACCGATCATAGAATCCCAGAATTATAGAACTGGAAGGCCCTTTGAAGATTTCCTAGCCATCCCCCTCCTAGAGCAGGAATCTCAGGCGAAGTCTTGCCTGGTCTCTTGGCAAGTCTGAATAGGTACAACATGCCACTTAACCAGGCTTAGTTTGGACTCTTCCACGATGCAAGTTGGAGAAATGTGTTTTTTAAAGTGAAAATAATATAGAATATTTTGAATAGTTGAAAATCACCTGCTGTGGCAGAGTAAGGAATAGGGAGATGGGTGGAAGGGCGATGTTAGGAAGGGTCTGGAATGTGGGTTTGTGCCGTGATGGATGGAGACCATGAGGTGACAACTCAGCCTTCTGCTTGGTGGCTCTGGGTGGGCCTCCCACAACCCCTGAACCCATCTCCATCTCCTTGGCCTTGCAGGGATCATGTTGAGGCAACTGCTGCTGTCCTTGGGAGTCCTACAGGGGACCCTGGCCTTTCTGGCTTCTGGCCGTGGCCATCTGGACGAGAGGGGACCCATCCTGGAAGATGATCCAGGCAGGCCCAGTTCCACAGGCCTTGAAATGGCCAAGGAGGTCCACATCCCAGGTGAGTGTTTCCCTATCTTCTCCATGCAGCTCCCAGATGTTCCCATGTTTGGTTGTTGGGGAATAGAAAAAGTTGATAGAAATGACAATTCATTCTTAAAAAGAAGAGAGTTTCCTGTATACTCCCAAACATTCCCACACTAGAGAGTTTTCTCTTGGTGGCTGTTTTGATTTTGTTAGCTGAAAATTGTTGTTTGTGTGACTGAATGATTACTGAGTAGCTTACAGTAGATTGTAAAATACATGCAAACCCCCCCCCCCCCAATGAACAATACCCAACTGTCCTTGGTCTCCCTAACCCTAACAAAGCAGAGGCCTCCTGTTGATCACCGAAGAAGCACATCTTCTTCGATGGGCTCATGAATGGCCTGGAGAGGCTCCTGTCCTTACACACACACACACACACACACCGCCATGCAAGCTCACAGGACGAGCTGTGGCTGGGTTTTTCTTTTTCAGATCAGCCTTCTTTACTGGATCATTGTTGTATAGATTCCTACAGGAAAGATGGGATATAAATCTAACTAAGTTTACAAGTACAGACTTAACCTATGAAAGGAACATCATTCACAAAGTCCAGGACAGTTTGATGGGGTTACTTGTATTTGTCACTTCAATTTATGGCCTAATGGTTGCCTCAATTATTTGTGGGAAACCTTACCAGTGCAATTTCTCTGCTGTTGCTGCACATTTGTATTCCAGCTCCAACAATGAATGAGAGAAAAACACCCAAGTACACAACCAATGAGGTATATAAGCAACCTCATTCCAATAGTAAAAACCATAGAGATTTTTTTTAAAAAGACTGTATTAAAGTTTTCAGGCTAAAGCATCAAGACTACACATTAAGGTCCATTTAAGAAGATTTATTGCTCACCTCTATGCACAAGAATCTAGTTGATGGAATTTGGGGTGGGGTGGGGTGGACTTGGATTGTTTGTGGGAACTTAACAGCTTCAGACTGATTCCTCTCTTGACTCCCCCCCCTCCCCAGGTTCTTCTTCTCCTACAAAAGAGCAGTTATGCCAATACATGAAGATGATGCGGCACATGAAATTCCAAAGAAGGAATAAAAATAACCACCCAAAGAAATGAAAGACATAAGAGAAGAGATAAAGGAGATGTCCCACAATTCACTATACTTCATGTCTTTCCGCCTTTGCAAATAATTCTCGCTTCCTTGGAAGATTGAATGGAGATTGAATGGATCAATAGGAAAACCAAAGATGTGGTGATTGCATGACATTGATGAGATTACCAATAAATGAAAATAGATAAGAATTGATGGAAGCAAGAATTATTTGCAAAGGGTGGGAAGTCCTGTTTGTTTATTATCAAATTTATATATTTAGAAGTGACTCTTGTGGGTGTTGGACTAGATGACCTACAGGGTCCCTTCCAACTCTGATTATCTGTTATCTTGATAGACTCTGTGCAATGTCTAGGAAAAAAAAATAAAACCATAAACATGTCAAACACATTCTTATAAAAAAAAAAACACAGATCCACTGATTGAAGAGATCTTAGTGTTCCCCTAAGCCAGGGGTCTCCAACCTTGGCAAGTTTAAGCCTGGAGGACTTCAACTCCCAGAATTCCCCAGCCAGCTTTGCTGGCTGGGGAATTCTGGGAGTTGAAGTCCTCCAAGCTTAAACTTGCCAAGGTTGGAGACCCCTGCCCTAAGCCCTCCCCGCCCCCGGCCTGATGACGAAGGCAGGCATTGGGGGGCTTTGGTGAATAAGGAGGGATGGAACTGAGCTTACTTCAGAGAAGAGGGTTCAGAGGGCCAGGCAAGAGGGAACCTTCTGGATGTAACCAGGAAGAGGCAGTCCTTTGAATAACTCGTCCCTAACCCTAACCCTTAAGCTATCAGTATACTTTCTTTATATTCCCTAACACCTTCGCAGGTTTACCTCCCACCTTTTCCTCACTGGCTGACCACTCAGGCTGTCACAATGTGTCAGAGGCGCCTAAAATGAATACATTATTCCCTGCCCCTTATTTACAACTTATCTTTCACAGCTATTAGTTTCTGGGGGTTGTCTATAAATCAACTACCATGCCAGCAAAATCTAGCTAAAACCAGTTTTGAACATACCAGGGGCCTCTCATCCCTTCATTAGTAGGTGCAGCTTTAGGCTTGAGCAACATTTTTGAGATTAGATAAGTACACGAGTTATCCATTTCAAAGATTAGTGTGTCCTTCTACAATTTCTGTAAAAACTATAAACTCCTTTCCCACAATACTATGGGACTTCTGAAATAAGCCTCAGTCCAGTTTGGTTTTTCAAACTCCTTCAGCTCTTGGAATCTAATTTTACTTTCTTTCTTTCTTTCACAGATTTTAAGCAAGTGGCTCTGGAAACACCAAGAGTCCAGGATGACCTTGCACCAGAAACCAGCATGATGGTAACCTAAATCATGTTTGACTCATTCTGCTCCTACAAAAAGCAGATCTCCAAAAAATAACTGTCATCTGTTTCCTGCTTTGATGGATAGGAACTCTGCAGGCTCCTCTAGAGATACAAGAGAGGATCCTTCCCAGCCCTGGAAGCGTTTTAACCCAGGGGTCTCCAACCTTGGCCACTTTAAGCCTGGTGGACTTCAACTCCCAGAATTCCCCAGCCAGCAAAGCTGAATTGAAGCCCACCAGGCTTAAAGTGGCCAAGGTTGGAGACCCCTGGGTTGACCTAGAGAAACATTTGCTATTCGGGATCCCATGATTTCCATGCAGAAGGCCCCGTTTTCTCAGGTGTAGCTGGGAAAGAGCTTCCCTGGCCCAGTTAGGTCCACGGTCTGATGTAATCTGCCCACTTCATACCTTTTAAAACTGGATTTCTTGCACATGTTTTGCCAATCCATCAGTTTATAGAATGCCCCTCTGTCAAGTTGGAATGCCAACCTTTACACAGTTTAGACCACCAGAATATGCCATGTTTGGAGGGTCCCCATTGTCTTACAGCGGAAGAAACTTCTTTATAACCAGCTGACTGTCCACCTAGAACAGGGATCCCCAAATGTGGCCACTTTAAGACTTGTGGGCTTTTAACTCTCAGCTGGCTGGATAATTCTAGGAGTTGAAGTCCACACGTCTTAAAGTTGCCAGGTTTGGAGACCCCTGGCCTAGAAGAACTCTTGTGCAACTTTAGATATGGAAGCTCCTTAACGATGGTGCCAAACCACCTGGAAATAGGCTTTAAGAAAGTATCTTGACAGCTTCCAAGTGAAATCCCACCCTCAAGTCATCACAGTTGAACTTGTCCACACCAGTTCTCCTCCTCCTTAAGCAACGGAATCTTCAAAGATCAGCATGCTATACGCTTTGCAGCTGGTGCCATGTTTATCTTGTTGAATCCTAGAATCAGAGGGCTGGAAGGGGCCTTGGGGGTCTTCTAGTCCAACCCCCTGCCCATAGCAACAGACCTTATGTCACCCCAGACAAATGGCTGTCCAACCTTTTATTGAAAACCTCCAGCGATGGAGCCCCCACACCTCTGGGAGGCAAGCTGTTTAATTGGAGACATTCAACTGTCAGGAAGTAGTTCCAGGTTGGATCTCTCCTTAACAAGCTTCCACCCATTGTTTCTTGTCCTTCCCTCAGGGGCATTGGAGAGTAAGTCAACCCCACCTCTTGGTGGTCCCTCATGTACCAGAAGATGGCTATCATGTCACCCTAATTCTTCTATTCGTTAGACCAGATCTACTTAGTTCCCTTAACCAGCCCTTATGCAATTTAACCTGCAAGCTTTTACCACCCCGTTGCTCTTCTCTGCACTCTTTCTAGGGTCTCAGCATCTTTTTTGCATCATGGTGACGAGAATAGGATGCAGTGTTCCAGGTGAGGCCTCCTGGCTGTAGTGTAAAGCAATACCATCACTTCTTGTGATCTTGATACGATCCCTTCTGTTAATGCAGCCCGGAACTGTATTGTCCTGTCTGGCAGTTGCAGCACATGGCTACAAGCTCACATTTGATTGGTGGCCCATTAGGACGGCTAGGCCTCTCTCGGAGCTGCTATTGTTCAGCCAGGCATTTGTTTTTTCTTGCCTAAGTGCAGGGCCTTCTCTCACCACTGAACTACATTTTAACAGAATAACATATGGTAGTTGGAGGTCTTCCTTTTTTTCTTGGAGGTCTTCTAGTCCAACCCTCTGCTCAAGCAGGGAAATCTATACATTTCAGACAAATTTTTCTTCAAAACCTCCAGTGAGGGAGCAACCACAACTTCTGAAGGCAAGCTGTTACAACTAATTTATTATTCTCTCAGGAAATTTCTCCATTGTTTCTTGTCCAGATGCTTTGTAGAATCGGTTGACCTACTATATCTTATCAGCTAGGCCCTATGCTCAAGTCTGGCAATATCCTTCTGAATCTTGAATCTATCCTCCAAAATGTTAGTAACTACTCCCCCCTTAGTGTTGCCTGCAAACTTGAAGAATTCCCCTCCTACCCCCTCGTCTAGATCACCTGTGAAGATGAAGGGCACTGGCCCCTAGGCAGAGCCTTGAGGTACCTCCCTGCATGCTTCCCTCCATCTGGATTAAACATAAAAATAAACCAGCTCTGCATATCAGTGAAGAGTTTTTCTGCCTAAATGTGAAGAGTGAAGCAAAGAATGAGCAGGCAAGGGATGCCATGGTGCTCTAATCCTGTGGTGGAACCCAGTGAATCTCCTGGCACCGAAATGACTAAGATACGGACCATAACTTAAGCTTTCAGAGCAGTTGCTGCAGTGTGTGTGGTGTGTGTGTGTGTTCGGGTCTTTTCCCGTGTAAGATTGAGAGCATCTTGGCAACGTTTCGACGAGGTCCCACTCGCCATCTTCAGGCTGGTGCTTTCGGCTTCATACTTGTGCGAGCAAAGCACAAAGCCGAAAGCACCAGCCTGAAGATGGCGAGTGGGACCTCGTCGAAACGTTGCCAAGATGCTCTCAATCTTACACGGAAAAGACCAACACGCTAAGACCTGCACACATATATATGTATGTATGTATGTATGTATATATATGTATGTATGTATGTATGTATATGTGTGTGTGTGTGTGTGTGTGTATGTGTATGTATATATGTATGTATATATGTATGTATATATGTTTTCTTAAGTTTTCGGGTACTTACATGTATGGTGTTCGGCTTGGTTCGGGTATTTTCCCACGTCATTGTAGTTCTTTTAAAGTTGTAGCAACGTTTCAGCAGAATCTCATCTGCCATCATCAGGCTTCTGTATTGTGTCCGTCTGTGGGTCAGACTTTTACAGTAGTTTCAGATTTAAATTTGGGGCAGCCTATTGCTGTGCCAGAATGGTTTTTTCTTCATCCTGATTGGTTGGGAGTCTTGGTCTGTGTTTATTGGTCTCGGAGTTTGCTGTGTTCTGCTTGATGGGTGTTTCTGATATCTTCTGTCTGTTTTTTGGCTCTTTTTGTATCTTGATTGGCTGGCAGCATTGTGTTACTTTAATGGAGGTCTTTAGTGCAGCTTGGCTTCGGGTAAATGGACGGCTATCATTAGTTAGGAAGCTGGGTTTCATCTGGGTGCCTGGTTGGGGTGTGTTTGAGCTGGAGGTATCAGGGGGATCTGTTTGTGCCCAGGTGTTTGCCTGGCTTGTGGTGTGGAGATTTTTTTGTTTGTGAGTGCAGGCTTCCAAATGATTGACAGCCTGGTGGAATCATCTCTTCTGTTCATGCTTTCTGGTCTTTTTTCAATCTCTATGGCTTCTCTGATGACTCTGTGGCTAGGGTTTTCCATAGTGGCCAGGGTTTTGGTGCCATTGAAGTTGATGCTATGACCTGTAGCTTCCATGTGTTGGACTAGTGAGGAAGTGTGTTCCAGCTTTTTGACTGCATTTTTGTGTTCATCCAGGCGGGTACTTATTCTTCTATTGGTCTGTCCAATGTATGTGGCCGGGCATGATGCACAGGGGACTTCGTATACGCCTTGGTTTTCCAGGTCAATTTTATCTTTGGGGTTGCTAAGGATGGCTGCTATTTTTCTGTCTGTTTTGAAGGCAGTCCTGATGTGATGTCTGTGTAGTACCTTACTAATTTTGTCTGTAGTACCTCTTATGTAGGGCAGGACAGCTGTTCCATAGGTCTGTTCATCTTCTGGGTCTCTATTATGTTTCAGTGTGTTTTTGTGGATCAAGCTGGTGATTTTGCTTTTGTGGAAGCCGTTGGCTGTCAGTACTTTAGTCAGGGTGCATAGTTCAGCCTTAATGTGTGTCTTGTCTGCCAGGCGTTTGGTTCTGGTAATTAGTGTTTTAGCCACGGAGTTTATCTGTGCTGGGTGGTGGTGGGATTGGGCGTTGAGGTAGCGGTTGGTGTGTGTTTTCTTCTGGTATATGGTGTGTCCTAGTGTGCCATCTGTTTTTTTGTAGATTAGTACATCTAGGAATGGTAGTTGTTTGTTTGTTTCTGTTTCCATGGTGAACTTGATTTTGGGGTGTGCGCTGTTTAGGTGTGTTAGGAAATTGTTTAGGTTTTCTTGTCCATGGGGCCAAATCACGAATGTGTCATCGATGTATCTTAACCATAGTTTGGGTTTGAGGATGGCATTGGCCAGGGCTCTGGATTCGAATTCTTCCATGAACAGGTTAGCAATGACAGGTGACAGTGGTGATCCCATGGGGGCTCCTTCTATTTGTTTGTATCTTTGTCCTTTGTATATGAAATATGTGTTGGTTAAGCAGTGTTCTGTTAGTTCCATGAGGTGTTTGGCTGGTTGGTATTTATTTTTGATGATTTCAAGGGTCTCTTTTATCGGGACTTGAGTGAATAGGGAAACCACGTCAAAACTTACAAGTAGATCTTCTTGCTCCACGTGTAGATCTTTGATCATTTCCAAGAAGTGGTATGAGTTTTGTACATGTGAAGCTGCTGTTTCAGCATGGGGCTGTAGCTGCTTTGCTAGGTATTTGGCTAGGTTTTGTAGTGGTGCTCCTCTGGAGCTGACTATGGGTCTGATAGGTATGCCTTCTTTGTGTATTTTTGGGAGGCCGTATAGTTTGGGGCATCTGGA